>NW_019212947.1:0-114649 GCF_002532875.2 Varroa jacobsoni | reverse complement strand
AGGTCTGCTCTAATTATCCTTTTAGCACAATTCTGAATCGAAGATCAATTTACTAATTATTAGAAAGATTAAGGAAAATACTAAGACCTGTAGGCCATGTTTCGCTGTTTGAGGTTGTGAAAGCCTAATGGGCCATATCCATACAGTTAAAACAGACCCAGTACGGCTAACCAACTCTTTCTGAGTTGGTGTGCACTAATGAACCTCATAAAAAAAATATCCTCGTTCGCTTTTGTAACACACTTTGTTTCTTAACAGGTTTTACGTTCGGCATTCCCGACAGCGTATTGGGACTTACTTTTCTGTCAGTTTCGGTCACACTTCCCGACGTTATGGCCGCCGTTCTCGTCGTACGTAAAGGCTACGGAGACATGGCCGTATGCTATATTTTAGGAACAAACATTTTTGAAGTGTTGGTCGGTCTTGGGTTTCCTTGGTTCATTCAGACTATTCTCATCAAACCTGGCACCACCGTTGAATTACAGAGTTCAGGTGAGGATAAGCTCGAATATTTTGAGGACGAGATATAATGAAATAATAATGGTAGAAATTCAAAAGGCTGCGCTGCTGGGGGTTATGTCTATGGACCTATTTGCCACTGACTTGATATCCTATCTAGTTCAAAATCTTTCTTACATTTGACTGTTGTTTTTGTTCATGCCTGTACCACCTTTAGGTCTGATTTACTCAACAGCCTGCGTACTTTTCACTGTTTTCCTCGTGCCAGCTTTGACGTATGCTACCCGTTGGAAAATGAACAGGACATACGGTGTAATCCTTCTTCTGTGGTATCTTATTTTTATGGTTATCTCGTGTATGTATCAGCTCAACGTTTTCGACGATTCCAACCCTCCCTCGTGCGGCAGTGACTATTGAGCGAAAACCGTCATGCCCATGTCATTTTGCATAGAGGAATCAACACACAGAATATTGTTCTGTTGGATGTTGATGGTAAAACCTACAGCCGACATGTTACCATTTTGTTAGTGTAACCAAGCTAGCATGCACAATAGTCTCGAGAGATTCGCGCCCTCTGAGTGAATAACACATATGTGTAGAATTGTGCAAGTAACGTGATCAACAACCTTCAACGTGGCTTTTTGAAGCGAGCTCCGAATGCGCAGTAGCTAGTCCTACAACGTACTGGCCCCCGGTGATGCGCTCGTGGATCATAATTTGATTTACCGTTAAAACGAAAAAAGTTTTAACGGGGAAATTTTAAATGTAAAATTGTATCAGATACAAAATAAACGCGGTTCATTTACGACATGATGAAAATAAAAGGTTTAACGGAGATTATAGGACTACCTACATACGACAAAAATTCAGTTGAACAAAAGTTTTACAGGTTCTACCTTTTCCGTAGAACTGCAAGGAACACTTAATGGAAGTGCGTTTGTAATGAAGCGATTTAGCTGGCTAGTCCTAACAGTCAATACGGAATAATAAACGAAGTCAATAGGGTTTTCTGAAAGAAGGAAAGTGAAGACAACAGCAAGGCCGCATATTTCCTTTTCGTCGCTCTCACCTTGAAAAGAGTTCATTTAGCGGGGTTATGGTGTGTGCAGTCACTGCAATTTGTTTGTGTTGAGGAAACTAGAATGTGTGATTCAATGTTTTAAAACAACAAAATTTGATTATAATTATTATTTTAAGCTGATTGTGATGTGCTAGTTGTGAATATGTGCTCTTCGAAGCGGCCGAGTACACTTTTAAAGAAGAAAACTACAACAAAACATACTGGGTGATCCAATCGGATGATAGATTTTGCCGACACAAGAATCAATACAATGATTACTCTGTTTTCTTACACTAAGTAAAAAATGACTGAATAAAAGTAATAATACAACGAAGGCAGATACGTGAAGGGAAACAGACAGTGAGCCTTATACCGGTCACAAAAAAAAGAAACACAAAATGTCTAAATTATTTTGGTAGTACAATATGAATGTGATGTGATTCCATTCTGCTGGACGGGGCGACTAATATCCTAATCAACTAGATCAAAACGTACAATCTTTGTAGATTTTAGACCTACTTCTAGTTGGAAAGCGCGAATATCTACCAGTCCTGTTACAACGTGGATATAATTACGACAGTAACAACAATAACAGTAAAGGTAATATATTAATACAAACGATGCTCGTTTTAAATGTAATAGGACCAAGATGAGTGAATGACACAATGAAGTGGTGCTGCGACCAGCCATTGTACAGAAAGTCATTAAATAACGGATCTATATCAAAAGCTTTATACAGCAGTAGAAATCGATATAGAAAAAGGTTATAATAATAAGAAAAAGCAGATAAATAATGATAACTAATATTATAAGAAGCGGATTTTTTTTCCCCAGTAAGTTTAACATATGTACATTTGCACAGAGTTATTGCATTTACTTATTGACGTTATCTGTCTTCATGGCAAGCAACTATTACATTCTTCGGAATCACCTGTGCCGCCAAGCGTGCCTTGTTAACATGTTGTCTAAATGACTAGAGTTCGTGCAATTTACTTTCAACTATTATATAATTCTTTATTATTTTAAAGCATACTCACGAAAATAAATCTACGTTTTGTTTGACGTTTTAAAGTCAGATGCGCGTGCCTTCTTGAACAGATATCGAGTTAGTAAGTATTATACTGTCAGTGGTTATAGTTTATAATAGTTGATAATAATATTTAGCCCATCGATTGGTTGTCATGCAGAATTTTGTAACGCTAATTGAATATGTCAGCATCTACAGGACACTATTCCACAGTGTGGCGGGTAGAATTTTCAAGTGTTCATCAAACATCTGGTAGCCAGCCCACATCACCAACGTGACCAGCAAAGGCAAATCAGTGTTCATTAACATACGTTGCTAAAAGTATAAGCCACACAGCAGACTTTTAGCTCGCTTTGTTCTTGAAGAAGACTTCTCTTTGTTACGTCAGTTCGTTAGTGGTCGACAGATCGAGCTCGTTTTGTATGCTTCTAGCCTAAAAATACACAGCTCGTTGACGTAGATATATCTAAGCAGCAACTGGTGTAGTGTTTAACCACAATACCGGACCAAAACTTCGACACATTCATTTTAGGTTAGGTTGTGCTTCAAGCGTCCAAGAGGCGACGACAAGGCAGGTTTTATAAACTAGTTTTACACACGGTAAGTCTTTAAATCTATATAGCAGCGCTTCGTTTGTGGAATAATTTTTGGAATTTTGGAAAGTTTGGAAAATAATTTTTGGAATTATTGGTAAAGGAATGCATGTAGAGGCTGCGGGTTTACGAGGTCGAGCGTGCGTACCTCATAGCAGTAGTGCATATACTTTAAGTTGCTATTCTATCTTCATTCGAGCAACTAAAGGACTTATCTCAAAAAAAAAGCAGCATTGCCTTCATCTGATGCCGCTCGCATTGACTATGGGGGTCATTCGGATTTAAGCTCACTTTTGTAAAACCTACTCGCTGAAGGGCGTCATTGATGCCTGTTGAAACCTGTATAAAACCACCAATACTTTTATCACGTTTATGTTAAATACAATGTGATACATTTTTTCCGCATAAAACTATACGCAATAATGCATAATACTCATTGTTTGAATCAGTTGGATTAGGCGCATGTTCCCTTGATGCCAACTTACCATCGTCAAGTTGCATCTTATTTGTTATGAAATAGCTAGTGACTCGAGACATTTTCAAACCTTAAGTGATTCAAATCGAGTATATTAAAGAAATAGCTATATGGAACGTCCACCGTGATATGCAGACATTAATGCAAGCATGGATGTACAGTTTATATATACAGTTATTATATACAGTTTAACATAGAACCTTATTATTATTTAATTAAACATTCAAATTAATATTGTAAATGAAGCGGATACTTAGTAAGTTTTGTATGTCGAATATACAAAATATAGCAAAGACATTGCTATAATTAGAAAATACAGTTTTTGATTTTAATGCCTTTGTTGTTTCTATTTCTGCGTATGTCTGCATATGGTATTTGGCAATCAGTCTCCTTTTGAAATTTCTGCAGCCTTCATTTGTTGGAACGTCTTCTAGTAATTTGTAAAATGAGCAGGCAATACTTTATAAGCTCTTCCACTTACAGTAGAAAATGCTGTTCCATATAGCAAAGGAAATCAAACAGAACACGAACAGCTTTAGAGGTAATGTGTCTGAGTTGACGTGCTTTGAACATCAGTGAATATTTGTATAGTCTGAAATGCTCCGGGAACGTGCGCGTATTCACGCTGACTGGTAGATTACGCCAGAACAGTAAAAACGCTCTATGCATTCTTGAACTGGCTTAGATCCAAGGCTGATCTCCTTAGGGTTAAAACTGTTTTTCTATTCTAACTGTAGCAAAAAGAAAGTTTGCTTGACAAAAAGGAGGTCTTGACCATCGATCGTTGTGCCATGGCCTTTTTTCGTGGCCGTGGCTCCGCCTGCGTCTTCAAGTCCCACCTACCGTTCCTTCCTCTCAACGGAGACGGCTGGAAGAGCAAACAAAAGTCGACCTCGATGAGGACTAACAAAAACTTCGATTCAGACTATATCGACGAGACCCTTATTTGAGCCACTTCACGTTACAGTGACGCTCATAAAACCATAAAACAAATTGTATAAGCGGAAGCCGCTATGGATTTTGGGGTAAAGCCGACACACGTTTTCATTTTTTCACTGATTTTATTCGGAGCCTGGCAGACACAAGAAGTCCAAACTGAACCTTCATTAGCTCAAACGTCAGCCGTGAAAACAAATTTAACATCGGACTCGCCTGTTGTCAATGTGAAAAAAGCTAACGAAAGATCCTTATCGAAGTCACGACTATTGCCGACGATGCCTGAAAATTCAACTCGAACTTAACCCAGGTACGTACTTACGTTTGTTTGTAACCTTCAGTTTTCACAGCTACTTAATAAAATAAATTTTGTTAAATGTATGTTGCCCTCATTATCATGCGGTGTTTCAATACTGAGCACAATTATTATTGTACTAAACTCTAATGCTAGCGCGAGAGTAACCATCACTCAAACTACCCTATTGTTTGGGGTAATTACACCCTCTTGTCGAAGGAGTCTTTAGGAAGAGATAACATCTCCAAGATTCCCTGGATCGTGCCTTTAAAGAAAAACAAACAAAAATTATTAAAGAAAATCCCGAGTTTGCACACTTGCACACAAATTGACACCGACATCATAGAAGTAACAGCAATGAAGCACAAAACAAACATATATTATATCATCCGTAAAGCAAACTGCAATGTAAAGGTAGCTAGCATGTATTGTGTGGGCTGTGCGTGCCCAAGAGGGGCATTAATAGCGTGTTGTATTTCATAATTTTTTCATATAGTTAAATCTGTCATTTAAACAAGTTAAAGTTAATTCAAAAGACTTCTAGTCTGCGTTTTTTTATACGTTTTTCCGTCATTTATTTTAAGCCTATAGACACACGCGATACGTGAAATAATATTCTAGTACATAGAGCTTAAAAGAAAGTATGTTATAATAAGCCAATTTATTTTATCGATCGAGAGGACTGTAAAATGAAAATAAGTTTCACTTTAGGTCTATATATAATCTACTTAGTCCGTTTTGAAATGTATTACCGAAGGAAGCACCAAATATCATTAGGTAGAATATCCATTTTTAAAAGATTAAGTAAATCCTTATATATATTTGAGCGAGTTTGAATGGGATGGCATCTTCAAATAAATTTTTCCATTTGTCGTTTATCCTAACCTCTTTCCAAACCAAATGGATTGCTATCGGAGGTCCTGTTGACTGTTCCCTTTGGGTATAGGGTATCGGTACGATAATTTTGAATGCCGGCAGAAATTACAATAGACTGCGTTCTTAAGATTTCGAATCATTTGACCTGAATACACAAACGCATTAATTTTATAATGCAAATATTAAAAAAAGTACCACTTGTGCACCGTAATTCGGACTGAAACTTTTAATATAAAAATAGTAAGTAAATCCGTCCGGAATAAATCTTTGGATTGAAAGTTGAAAACTTTAACTCTACTTGTATACACCTGACAGATAAAATTGCAATAACAAAATTAAACAATTCGCTATCAGTGTTAAGTGTACTATTCAGCAATTTCTATTATCGTAAGGGTCTTTACGAAGCTCTTAAAAGTTCAGTTATGAGAGTTTCCATAACATTTAACCATTTGCGTTTCTTTGAAAATATCGGATCATTATATTAGTTGCGCTTAATTTCCTAAATAAGTAAAATAAATAAAAAAGTCCTCTTTTGCATTAGCCGTTGTTAGCGATGGCCCTTGTCCATCTTTCAGACAGCTTTTCAATTCTAAGTTCGACGAGTCAATATCATAATTTGCGATAAACTAGTCAAAATAGTTTTTTGCACTTTCCAAAGATGCACGATCCTTTCTATTAAAGGATCTTAGCAAAAATCGGAAAAGGTCGTGATCGGGAAGAACAAAGTCTCGACTCTGAGTAAGTGATGCAATCCCATTTAAATTCACTCATGTTTATTTTTTTGGCTTGTCACTAGAGACAGCTAAGATTTGATTTTTCTTGGATGCTCTGCCTTTAACCGCACAGCTATTTATAGCGGTCAATTGGGGTAATGCTTCGGTTGCCTAAGGGAAGTTTCTAGAAAAGCGATCTCCAAAAACTCCACTAAATTCACAACAGTACCTTTGTTAATAAGATCCGGTTTTAGCTCTTGCCTAAAGGGAACCTTTACACTTTAATCGCCTCAACCTGCCTTGAGTGACGTTATGATAACTTACCCTTTTTCATCGCTCGTCACTGCCATTTTTGCCAGAAGAGACTTATCCTCGTCAAATTTCAGAAGATGGTCGGTCGTGAGAGCTCTGTTGATCTACTGATGATTGGCCAACTTTGGATAAATTGATTGGCTCGATTGACTTAATCGTTGCCTATTAGATACTTTTTACACTTTGATGGAGGCTCAAATGTAGCTTCTTCAATGTCGGACCTTTTACAGGCTCCATGCAACCTAGACTCTTTTTCTTGATTTGGATTGCATTTAGCCTTTTACAGAAACAAAGCACCAAAGTTGACCTTAGATACAATTTTAGCATTTCTATATTTGGAAGCTTGTGTCATTTAATTGAAATATACAACAAATCGGAAATGGCGCCAAGCGAGAGCTGAAAGGCGGAAATAGTGTACCGCTTCCAGAACGAACGTATGTTAAGAACACGAAGTATCAATTCATCTATGGATAGAACAAAGCGATAGGGTTCAATAGACGAAACTATTAAGATTAAACCCTATGAATTGCTTGAGAACTTTATTTACTCTATAGATAAACGTTTTAATTCAGTCGGTTCGTGCTACATCTGAGGACTGACCTGTAAACTGTCGACATCGAAAATACATAGAAAGTGAAATTATGTCTTATTTTATTAATAGTTCTCCATGAAATTTTGAAACATCAAAAAATTAAATGTTAGAAAATATTTTATCTAGGGTATATATTCAACTAGAACTAAATTTACATTATCTATCTTAAGCTTTGTCAATTGCGGTTTTTGAATTTTAATTGTCATAATAGGCTGCATGTGAATTACCAGTTAATAAGGAATTAGCGCAAGAAGACGCGGCTCTAACATCGACGACTCACATTTAACGGTACCTTCCCTCAAAGCCTTTACGGGATAGGCAACTTTAGTGAATTCATCGTCCTCGAAGATGATGTCGTTATTAAATCTGTTTATACGTATATGCTCTTAATTACAAGCTCACTTCGTAAAGAGGAAAAGCAGGATACATTAATACAACCTGTTGGCTACAGTTCATACTCTAGCAATCTTATTGTCGTCCATAATACTCATGTGCTCAACCTTCATAGGAGTCTTCATTCAGGATCCGACGTTGACTAGTCTTAGAGAAATCAACAAACATATGGAAATGCTTCACAATCGCTGTCAAATTTATGACCATCCGAATCTTAAAAAAAGACTTGGTTTGTAACTGTTTATTT
The DNA here is from genome assembly GCF_002532875.2 of Varroa jacobsoni. Lineage (NCBI taxonomy): Eukaryota > Metazoa > Arthropoda > Arachnida > Mesostigmata > Varroidae > Varroa > Varroa jacobsoni. The sequence goes on along the minus strand of NW_019212947.1, from coordinate 106,671 downwards.
TCCCTTTACCTTTAGTTAACTGAACAAGGCTGTTAATATCAAGTTGTTTGTCTGTATAAGACTCGCTGCTATCAGCTAGCTTAATTTTTATACAAAAGAAAACGTCATACTTTATGGCACAACTATAAAAGCAGCATTAGGTTTCTCAGTTGTGTCGCTTACCATTATTTGACCATCTTCATAATCCACCTGGTTAGAGATTAGGTTACACTTGTGACGCCAATAGGAATTTTGACTCAAGCTTGATTGATTGGATCTCTCAAGGAAAATGCTTATCTACTTTCTGAGATAATAACGAATCAAATTGTTTTTCTTGTTAGTTCATTGTTGACACGGAACCTGAGAATGTCGTAAAATCATTTTTGGTGCGCGACGTGAATTGCTACTGTCCCGTAACCGTGGAAAGCCCAGCGAAAAAATCGAACAAAATATAAAATACTCCAGGAAGAGATCTCAATAATAATAAGAAGGAACTGCAAACTTTTTGTGCCAAAAGAGTTCACAGAATTACCATTTAGACTACAATTAAAATCCTGCACTCGAGTTCGATTATGCGGAGCGATCGATTAACTTGACATTATATTACTTTTTAAGTGATCTAATACTAACTAAGTAACTATTGCGAATTCTCCATCCGATACTGCAGTTCAACTTCAACTATTTCAGTCAGTTGGCTTTTACCGAGAAACGTAAGTAGACCTACGCCCCACTTTCGATTACGGCGATACTTCAGTTACTCGAATATAAGCAGCCTATCCTCATAGATTTCCCGCACACGCTTTAGAATTTGCTTTGACTGGCTGGTAGCGAACGAGGAATTATTTTTGCAAAAAAAAATGCAATAAGTGAGTTAAATACTGTACGATGTATGGAGACTAAATTTTTAAATGCATCAGCTATTGCTAGAGGTATGGCAGCAAACGAAATCTATACATTTTCCGATCAGTAGGGCAGTGGTTAATATATACGTGCGGAATTTCAGTGCGGAAGATTAGTACAAAAATCAAAATTAGCATTTCATCATTACTGCGAATCAACCCCCATTACTAAGTCGAAACACTTACCTCATCACGTTCACGCCTGCATACTGTCGCCGTTTGAATCTGGATGCAGGGACAACAAGGCTCGCTCTTAGAGTCCGCGTGTCTAACTACGTCGCTGGTATCGCTCCTTTGTTAGCGGACCTTGGCCCGCTAGAGGGATACCATCATACTCATTGAGGAACCCAACGGCAGATTTCGATTTAGACAACCTGTTTTCGTATATTTTCTCCCATGAAGCAGACCTAACTATGGCTATTTTAGACTAACACGACTAGCAAGTGCCAGACTATACTGATTGGCTGATGTATTGATAAACAAGATTTATACGGGAAACTTTAGAATTAACGAACAACCAACGTCAAGGACAGTTTCGTTATGTTTAATTGAGAACTTTGGCATTGTCTCATTGCTTTTTGCTGTACGGCTTGTCTGACATGAAGCTGAATACCCCATAAGAATATACGTACTGAATTAATCTTGTAGTGTTTACGTGTGAACATACAATTGCTTTTTAAGTAAAACTGATATTACTTATTTTCAGCGATCATGTATAGACTCAAATGTATTAAAGCTGTTTGAGAGATAATATACAAACACTGAATATACGATAATTACTTACAACTTTCACGTGTGTTCAACAAGTGGCGCAACTCCGTGCGCCCACTAACTTGAATTTAAGTGTACATTTCTTTGAATGCGTTGCCATGATTTCTATGAACTAAGAAACATACAGCTACGATGGCTCAAATCTCAACGTTGGCGACCACCAAAAATAACGGCCAGGGTCTAAGTAGAGTAAGGAATTACGGAGAAGAAGAAATAACTATTAAGGTTAGCAACTGCTTGTTGGTTGCCACGCCGTTTAATATATTTGATGGAAAATTTCCAGACAAACCCAGCAAGATCAAGTTCAATTAGACTCCTAGAAATAGGCTGCACATTCTTTTAAAGACTGTGTATGTGCACAGTTCTGTCGCGTTCGGTCTTCGCTAATTTGTTTCTAAAATGTTCTTACTATTATGCCTGTCTTTCTCTAGATGAAAGCCATGTTCGAAAGCTGTACGTCCATCGAAGTCCGCCTCTTCCCAATACAGTTCCGTTGTGTTATTGAACCCTTGTCTGTCGGTAAACTGAATTTCTCACGGATATTATGAAAGCAATCCGGTACGTCCAGTCGCCTACAGAGATCTATAATGACGCCAATGGCATAGGCAAGGCATCATCACCGAGCGTGTGGTCAATATGGTTACATCGTTATAGGGTGCGTCTCAATGAAGAGTGTGCAAAACTTAAGCAGTACTGAAGCAAGCTTAAACATTAGTAAAAGTGCTTCATATTTGGTATCAGGCAATCAAGGTTTTCTTCACCGGTGACGGCAGAGAAAGCAGCGAAATTGATAGCCTCGATGGCACTTTCAAATCATAAAATAACTTTGCGGAAACTCTCCTACAAAAATGAGAGTCTTCACAGTGAGGAATTCCAGTACACGTCTAAATCTTTTGACATGCGGTGCTCCTAAAATAAATGACAGGAGAAAAACAATGGCTCAAACCAATGACAAGGCAATCTTAAACAAACTAACTGTATAGGCGCAAATGATGCGGAAGATATAAAACTTATTCACGTAATACATCTAGAAATTAGTTTGGTGAGAGAAAGAAAAAAAAAAGCAAAATGTCTTCTAGGAGAAATAAAATGTTACCAATGCCAGCCGGAAAGACGCGTGTAGACGATGCGTGGCTGCGAGGCTAAACACGTACACGTTATGGCTTTTGAAGCAGCTTCCTCAGAGTTTGAAAAAGATCGGGAAATACCTTCTATGTACAATCATCAAATAGAATATCTCTAGCAATTATAATGAGCTTAGTTGAGTACAACGCCTTTTCGATGTACTTCACATGATTTCAATGAAGTGGGAATACTTCGTGAAGGCCGACAATACTGTGTTAAATAGAGAGATCGAAGTAGGCTTACAGGTTGAGTCGCCATCCGGACATAAAGAAGCGATTTATCATTAGGTTGTGTTCGCTGAACTCTCGTCGAAATCGTTTACAGTGAAGAAAATAGCAGCCGAACTTCCTCATTGACTTGGCTAAGATTGATTTTTGTTAAATGGAGTTTTTATTTTACCGTGCAACAATAGTGGTAGGCCAATTCAGCCTATATAGAATCTCATACAAAAACTTCTCAGACGTATGAGATACGTTGTTAAACGGGTTAAGTAAAGCATACATCAAGTATATCCGTAACAGTAGGTCAACTACCTATGATAGTTCGATGGATTGAGACAAGTGAGTCACCTATATACAGTTTAGCATCATTCATACGGCCGTAAATAATCTATATTGCGACGATGACTCGTGCTTTAATGAACGCATATAAACATCTGTTAATGCTCGAACATTCTCTTAATTGTGAGCCTATTCTAGAATACTACCGTGGCCCATCAGTTCTCGTAACCCTTTTCTTTCAGAGAACCTATCACGAATAAGCTATTCGTACAGGCGCAGTTATCTACAAGAGTGTTTTAAATTTGTAAACAAATGTGCGGCCTTTTAAAACATCGGATCATACCAGTCCACAGCTGCCACCATCTCGAGCATGGTATTATATATTGTTACGATCTCCTACGTTTCCTAATCAGCTCTAGACGAAAAATAGTTACATAAAACATTTTATTTACGCCATTTGTAGATCGTAAACATTATATCTAATCAGGCAATTGCAGCATTCCAGAATAGCAGAGCTCCCTTTAGCTCTATTTTTTTTTATTATTTATTATATTATTTAGTTTATTAAAGTCTGGTTAATTTGTGGGAGTCATTCACTTTCGAATGCATAGCTATACGAAATATTCCAAAAAAATCTGACAGAAAAAAAAACTAAAGCAAACTAAAATGTTTACGACTAATCCGTGACAAACATGAAGTATTCCTCGTAAAAAATTGTATAAGTATTGAAAGGGAAAGGTCGGAGGCCTAAGAAATAAAAGCCACTCTAAAGGTATGGGAAAAAATGGGAGAACAGCCAATTTTTTTGTTGTTTCACAATGTCCGTTACTGTACATTACACACGGTAAAAATTTAAAGGCTTAAAAAAGCCAAAGCTTTTATAAACTGATTGTGGCCTTTTTGCGTCGTACTGCCTCATTTATTTCTGCTTAGCTAGATCTCACCTGAAAAAGCAAAGAAATTCGATTTATGCAAATTATTCGAAGTATTTTACTCGTAAATTTGCTCATAGATCGACTACTCGTTAGTAAGGGTGTATTGGATTTAGCATCATTTTAGAACACTATAACATGGCAGTGCTTCATAACTTTAGGAGAGTTTATAGTTTCTTGCACTGCGGATGATACTAATGACAAGGACGACATCCTCAAAGGAATGGGACCCGAAGGAAAGCTTCTCCTGCTTAATCCGAATGTATATATCCAGAAAATGTGCCCAGTAACTATGTTTGAACACTATTTTATGTGAAAATATGAGTGTACACAATTGAATCTGTTTTTTAAGAAGGTAAAAAATTTACCTTCTTTACCTTAAGAAGATTAATTATTCTCTTCCCTAACTATCTATAATCCTTTATTTAGAATTTTTAGGTATTTTGAGCATGTACAATACAGATTCGTTGGTCGACCGGTAATTATGTGCGATTGTGTGTATTATAAGTCAATATTATTGTAATAACGTTTTTAGCCTTGGTAAGTGTCCTACTGTGTGCATAAAAGGCAACAGTATAATGTATTTTTGAATTTAATTGATTTAAGGTGAAAGCAAAACCATGTTGCTAATATAAAAGGAAAATAAATACCTAACGAGAGGCCTTCCTTGTTGGTTAACACGGAAAAAAAAACCCTGTAACGAACAAACGCCAATATTTTTGTCAGTCATTCGCATAATATTGGTAAGGCGAGAAAAAGCCCAAATTTTCTTATGCTTAGCATACGATAAACCATATATATCATAAAAGTGTACTTATATATCAAATTTATTTATATACTAATTTCGGACTTATAATAAGCTCAAATATTCTGCAGTAATTTCTGTATATGTCCTGTTCATGTCTGGTTTTAGGTAACCATCATTGCCACATTGAGGAGATCCTGAGAGCCTACCGCACCCTGGCAGTTAACTTTGGCAAAATTGTTTTACCTAAAAAGAACCAGCGAGCCAGCCAGACTAAGCATCACTACGAAAGGAAATGATAGTACGTAGTTATATAGTGTTTTTTATTCCTCTGAATTTGCATTCATTGCTCGGTAAATGAACTAAACATTGTATATACATATATTTTAATTCTTGTCGCAGTAGGCTGGCGACCATCAAAGAAATCGCTAGCAATTGCGAGTGACGTAAGACCGTAAGGCATTGAAAGAAGCAACAGGGACACGGAGACAGGAGGCTCGGTCGAGTTAGCGACGCTATCTTGGACGAGGCAGACCAGACGTGTCATACGGAGAATAAGCGGCCATATACCATACGAAGTTGCCAGATTCGGACCGTGGCTCCGGTTACGTACTATAACGACGGACGAAAGCGGGATGGCGCCAGAACCGGTCGACGGTAGCGCGCAGCTACTAGGAGCTAACCAGCCGGAAATCGTTGTACTAGAAACACAAAATCACTCACGTACAGAGTTGTAGAGGGCGCAGCCGCGGGGGATGTGAGAATAGTGCGTGGGCGCAGGACGGTTGTCGGCAACAGCCGAAAACAGAAACAGCTGCGATCACATGAGCCACGACCTGATGTCGCTGCTAGTACCGGGAGTTGCCCCGAAGGTGCCAACACAATCAGGCTTCCAACTGGCCAACCCCTTGAAGCGAGCTTCCGTGTTCCAAACTAATCCTCAAATTTCGTGCTTCTTACCCATGTCCGAACTGACAGTTGTCAGTTGTCTTCGTTACGTATTATTCATTTAAAATGTGAAAGAAACGATAGAAAATATTTCTAATTACTGCTCTATTTCTGTGCTTACTTATTTATTTAGAACAGCTAAGTACGAACTTTTGCTCGATGTTTGCACAAAATTTCAGTAGTTTTATTTGTAACAATCACATCAAAAAAGGCATAAATGCAAAAGATATTGAAGATCAAAGCCTTTGACGGAAGAAGTAAACAGGAAATTATCGTAAGAACTTGAACTGTGTATATTCGTTCGAACTATTATTGTACCAGGTATTGAAATAACCTACTTCTTGGATTGCATCAATAGGAAACGTTAAGCAATATGAACGTGTGCGGTCCACCCACGAATTACGAAATGCATAGTTATAAAATGATTAGTTCGGTTCCGAGGCTTCAACACGTCACCGATTGGGATGTTAGATCCGGTTTTTACTTGAACATAAAGGTGGCATATTTAAAGTATCGTGATTTTATTAAAATACGCTGCTTTATAATCTCCCATAAACATTAAACAATTCTTATAAACAAACTATAGAATTTAATACGTATTTTCTTTAGTCGCAGCTAATAGCCGAGCGTAGAAACGTATCTCTACACTTCTACGAAGGTTATATCTCTGTTATCTGAAGTGTTCGACGTAAGTTCGAAAGATCGCAAAACCCCTTGCAGGAAATAAAATGTCAGCAGGAAGGTGGAGATCAACGTAGATTTCGTATAACAGTGCTACTTCGGAAAAGATCCGATCGCCTGGGGACACGTTCCATAATCTTTCTTTGAATACCTTCCTTGTACATCCTTGACCAGACGTAAGGGGTCCCGGGGCAGAATTCTCGGAAGAACAAAGGCGATACATATTCTTTCATAAAATCTTTGAGCTTGATTGTAAACCGCCGAAAAATCATCTTAAAAATCTTGCTTGTCAATTAAATCAGATCTATTATGTGACTGTCAGCGGTTGGACTTCGACTAGAACATGAAAACCACGAAATATTATATTTCAATTATATGAGTCACTAGGTGTACGGGCAATAACTATAACAACATAAGGATAACAAGCATATAAACAATATAACATTAACAGGTATAACAAGTGACACTAAAAACCATTTGTTGATATCTACCTGCCATCATATTTAGGCTAGCTAGGCATGACTGAGTTCGCAAATTGGAACCTACTAGCATAGCCAGCAATCTGAATAAACATGTAGATTTTCCAATAATTTTTAGGGGATGCTACCAGTTATTATTGTTGTCAATGTATTATAAATATAGGGGAAGGTGGCAAAATTCCATGGCGCTTTGAATGAGCCAATTTAAACATCACTGGCTGACCGATTCACAATAGTACCGATTCGGTGAATCGGCATTGATCTTGTCAACTTTATGCTTGGGCACCCCTGATCCATAAAGCTTTTACATTAACATTGTCTGGTTGACCTGATTATTGACGCGGAAGGAATTAGAATGCTCTGTGTGTAAAACTCCAATATATGTTCTTGTGTGGCTTCTTCTTCTACTTTAGTTCATCGTGACTAACCGGAAATATATGATTTTTCACTGGAGGCATATTAAACCTGTTTACCAGTATGAAATATCACTATGAAATAAGCCAGGGGCTATTACATGTGCCCTTAAGTACTAAAAATGTTATGCTTTAACGAGGCACCTAAATTCTACAGAGATCTTCTATCGCACTTTAAAGGAGGTTTCGGCATAAACATTGTTGTACGCGTTGGGTTTTACCATGTGAGTTAAATACATGATGCAATATGTTGCACAATTATAGAGTTCACTAGGAAAAGCCCAAGACTGAGCAAATCAATGAAGAAGGTTAATAACAGTGCCACCTTACGTCAACTTGTCTACCAAACTTCCATTATATCGGATGGGCTGGTAAAGTTGGAACCGTTTTTTCCTGTGCGATGTGCGGACATATGGAAAATCGGTGTTTAATTTGGTGATATACTATTTTACGGGTAGGAAATAGAAGGAAAGTCTCGGTACTTACAAGCCAAGAGGAATTTAGACTGCTAAAGTCCAAATTGGTATTCAATATTATAGGCTTTTACCTTTCTTTACCTTCCTTTGACGGAACCTTGTGATAATGTCTCTAAGATCTGTCACAGAATGGGTCAAAATTCGCCAGAGGGCTGGAATCAGCTAGAGCAAGTTTTTTTTTTTTTTACTGCCTACGTCATCGGAACTTTTTATGCTACTATTGGCCAATTATTAATGCGTATTTTCATGATCGTCCAATACCAGATATAAGAAGATTGTTACTTTGTGTACCATGCGAAAACTCAGCTCTGTATGGAGTTTCTATTCTGCTTTCCACATTTTTCAACTTTTCTGAGCATAAACTGATATAAATCATTGACAAGTGCTTCTAGTTTATTTTTAAGGAACGTATTACTATTCATGTACGGTTAAGTCTAGCAGGATAATGTCTACCTAGAATAGACAGATGATAAGTACGTTATTACCGTAGTAGCAATGAAACCAAAAATATAAAAGAAGTCTAATAGTTGTTTGCTTACTTGTGCCAAGTGTAGAAAAGCTGTATATTCATTAATTACAAATCCAACATCTTCAAACTGCACTATTCACCAGTAACTATGATCAAGTACGGAAAGGACCAGTATGGCCATAATACGAATAAAAAGAAAGTAAACGGGACCCTTGGACAGAGACATGATCCATGTGTTTGCCTGTCACCTTAATTTCACGTGTGTGATTTTTTTGGAGATCTATTAATGATGTAGGTCAAATCTAGCAGGTTTCAGTCCCTACAGCCTGCGCGTGAAGCATTTCATCTTTCCGTTGTTTGTCTTGATTGGTCAATAAATTTTAATATGCACGCTCTCGTTTTACCGAGGTTCCTTATTTTTTTGCGTAAAATCAAATGGGTCGTTTCGCCCGAACCCGAGCCAGGTATGGCTGATCACAACGGTAACTTCGCCCGTGGTATTATGGCAGCAGAAAATCGACGTTGGCCTCTATCCGTTCATCATTACGAAACAACGTTGACGTCTGGACTATCGGCACTGAGGGGACCTATGTACGGTTTTTGATAATGTGGCCACATATCAACTACAGGTTTATCTCCTTCATGCCATTCGCCTGGGACGTACGTTTATATTAGCGTCACTATTCTGTATTACACGTTGAAAATATTCGTTATAACTAAAAAACAGACCTGATTCAATTAATTTCAATTTTTTTTTTATATTGTGATTTTATCAAGTGGTTCTAGACGTGGGTGTGCACATTTACGGCACTCTTCATTGTTCCAGCGATGCTTTGGTGCCTCCATCACAATTCAAGATTCTACGAATACAACGAGGTAAGTCAGAAGAATTATTAATCATAAATTACACAATAGGTATCAATATAACAAATGATTATTTACTCTATTAGGGTTAGCCAGTATTAGGTAGTCGTAGGTGATTGTGAGTTTGCCCCCGTGATAGTGCGTTGGCAAGGTGTTTGACCATTAAACAGTAATAGAATAGGTTATACTTTAGATTTTAATCCAGACGCGGATACGTTTTGCTTCGTGGTAAAAACGAACCGTATAAAGCAATGCCGAAAGACTCGAAAATACGGTTAAAATGCAAAATATGTAACTTTAACTGGTAGGTTAGGATGGTTTGAACGTTAAGTACAGCTATTGATATGATACAGTATTAGAACATACATGAGCCATTGAAGGCGGTACGTATATTCCTGAAGCTTCATCTGGCCGCATACTCTTTAGTTTTTGGTCGCCGTTCGTTGCTATTTCAATGTCAACGTATTCGGGTAATCTCGTCGCCGATTCAACATTGTACCGCAAGTACGATACATCCTCGTCTATGCGTCTCAGCTTGTCTTCTATGGAAGAACGATGGACTGGGAATCTTGGAGAGGAACTGCTTTCAAACAAACACTTGGCGTAAGAAAAGTAATCCTGAAACTCTGGAAGCGGCTCTATATCCACAGTCATAAGCAATACAGTGTAGATAGTTTGCTTGTTTCTATTTATTCTTGTATGATACTTTGCTTTTTATCTGTTTAAACAGGCTCCATGTCTTTTCTTTTGGACCGTTATTATGTCTGGCAAGAAGCTGTTTTCACGGTGTCAAAAAAATTCGATATTTCTCAAAACACTGATAGCAATCTTTATAGGGAGATGTTCGCAGACTGTCGAAGACTATGGAGGCAAATAGCAGACGGCATATTCTGTAGAGAAATATTTGAATTTTTTCGCAGAATTGTCTCTGTTTCTACGCGCCTTGAAAGACTCGTGAGAGTCGTCAACTTGATCATAATAAATTTATAATATGAAATGCATGCACTTTTTTTGGAACAGCACATTTAATGCAACCTTTGTTTACGCGCTCAATCTCAGGAGGAAAGTGGGAAAATGCATACTAAGATCCTCAAGTGAATGAAGGAATTTGACCCCAATAATGACAACTACGTCCTAAAAAGGATCCGGTGAGGTAACCGAGCTCCGATGGAAATACACTTGAGGTACTTCGTGTCGAGGGCCTTATCCCAGAGGAAGCATTGCGACTCTTACGTGTCAAAAGAGGCCTTTTTCGAGTACTCCTCGCACATCGCCCTCAGAAAGGGATTCCCCTACATGGCACGTTTCAATGAACGGTATGTGCACAACGGAAGAACAAGAAGCTTAATGCTTACTCATGGTCTTCAAATAATTATCCATGCATGTCATGCAAAGTAGAAGTCCGTATTTTTCTGTCAATCTTTTTTTGCTAAAGATATTTAATTAATATTGCGCGCAGACGGTGAAAAAAGAAAAAACTAAAAGTCCGTACAAGTATATTTCCTTATCTATATAGAATCGTTTGGTGAATGCAATGTGGATTCTACGCAGGCTGGATACAAAAACACTAGGGCAAGGAAACGAGTGCACTGTAGAACCTAAGGTTCATATGGGGGACCACCGAATCGTAGGCTTGCATCAAGTGGACGGCGCGGTCTGGGTACTCGGTGTAGATTGGGTGTTGGCCTTTTTTACCTTATTTAGCGACTTCATGCGTAAATGCCGAGAGATGAAGCCGCCCAGATGTGTGTCGTTGCTAAGCGATTCGTCGTTATTTAACTTTCCGTTGGGTACCTCCTTTATTTAACTTAATATGCAATATGTTAAACCCAATTCAAGAAAACACTGCGTCATCATTTGCCCGTGACCCCATGTTCTCAGTCTACCTTCTTTTGCCATAAAATAAGTAAACGTCTTACGCGCCAATTAAGAATTCTGATAGTTACAACTTAATCCGATCGCTTAATTTGCTATTGGTTACCAACTGCTTAGTATTATGAAAGCATCTTGATGTACTTTCCCTAATTCCATGTGTTAACTGACTTACACTTACAGCGGTCACGACTACTCCATTCCTATAGAGTTCAGTAATAAAATCTACGACGCTCGATATGCAAAGAAATCGATGATCAATGCCTAATTTGATTTAAGATTCACCATGAAAACAGGAGCCCAACGGGAGTTCACATTTGATCAGCCTGCCGAACCATTCCGATACACTGCCCTTCCCAACAAAACCGATCTCGTACAAGATGGCTATCCATCCAGAAGATATTAATACAGCAGTTCAATGCAGCAGGACACTGCATTATAGAGGCTTCGTGCAGAAGTAATAACGTTATGAATATTGCATGCAATGATGACATTTCCGAGCGCCGAACTTCTCATAAAACAAACGAAGTTTCTGAGTGCTGTGTTCAGATATGCAGATTTTCTTTTGCCAATCAGAATTGTGCGAGTTTAAATCTATTGCAATATGGAAGCTTGTAAATTGTTTGCGATAGTAATACCATAGGGAAATGTGACCCTGAAAAGGGCTTCAGTCAGACATCTAATCTGTTATATTAGCTTAGCTAGACATAACGTGGCACGAGACGATACTTACGAACAATTGTTGTAAGTAAATGACGGGTGGTAGTCATCAGTCAATAGGAATTCGAATAAAACACTGCATGGCTAAGGTCCCTACAAAAGGATAGGTTGGTTATTCAATGCAAGTAAATGACAGCAGATCGTAATTTGAAAATATATAGGGAAAATATGCTTCGTTAGACTTGGTAACACAAATATACAGAGCTTTGAGTTCGATCTTTGTTATTATGATAATTATTTAATAATAATAACTTGCGCTCTACTATAGCATTAATGGGCGGAAGTTACGCGTACAGTCGGCGACAGGGTTACCTGCACGATGATGCTAAAATCTATTAAGTTCTAAGCTTTTCATTTCAGATGAGACTGTGTTTATTTTTTCAACTATATTATGAATCATTGACCCATTAAAGTCGGCGGTGTAGGATAGATAACATCGCATCCACCTATACCGCTATGTAATATATAGTTAATAGCAGTATTCTATTCATATGTATATATATCTAGGAGAATACGACTTGTCCTAATTACACGTACCAGTAAGAAACCAAATGGATTTCAAAGTAGATGGAAATGTACGTAGTTAAAAGTTAAAGTTTACTTTCTCTAGCCTTCTACGCTTCGTTCAACGACTGAACACTAGGGATAGCTGACGAGCGTCGATATCCTACTAGATGCACAGTGATGAGAGCTAGTTACTCGTTGAGCGAAGGCTGCCAATGCGGGGCAATCAAAAAACGTAATTAGACCAGTGGCAAGACTCGTTCCCACGCTGAATAAATGTTCAGTATTTGTGGTGGTAGCATTTTACTTCTTTACTAATAATCAATAAATGGGTTTCATTCATTGGTCTTGTGAGAAAAGCTAGCAAATATATTTTTGGTATGATAGTGGTTACGTAAAACTAACCCAGCCGGAGGAGATTGTACCTAAGCGTTGTCACTATTTGTTTAGTAGATTGATCTCTCGTCGATCAAATCGCAAAAAAAAACACCACGAAAAACAACCAAGAGCAAAGGACGCAGCGAAAAATCGTTTTTCCTAGACAGGCTTTTGGTCCTCATATAGAACTATGGGAGGTATGCAAAAAGTATCACGCCAATAGCAACGCTTGGATTTGTGGCCATCCGTTGCCAGAACCACTCAGAGGCCGCGTTACTGTCACACTGCCGATCTAGAAAATTTTGACACTTTCGATATGTATAACGCGGGAACGTGTATGTATATATGGCTGATTAATTCAGATGCTGCTCCATGCATGTATGAGACGGGCGGATATCTCTGTAGCAGTTGGGCTGTCGTTGTTTTCGCCATTATATGTACAATCATGTATTTGGCACTACTACGAGTCTCTGAAAAAGCACAACGGATATCATCAGACAGGCTGGTTTCAATAGAAATATAATCTTTATTGATCCTGTACCTTTTTCTTAATACGCTCCGAACTATAACACCGCTGCTGCTGCTGCTGCTGATGATATCGAGCGTTCCTGTCATTGTTAAGTTTCCTTATCGTTCTACAGCGACAAGTGATAGTTGTTGCTGACGAAATCGTTGCAGTCGCCGAAGGCGTCGCCTTCGACTAAGGCGTTACCATGATAGGTATTCACTATATATCGATGCGACGTTTGCATGCGAGGTGTCGTGAGATAAAGGCGACGCGATGAAACCCCTCGGCGAGACCTGAGTGCGTGCGGCCGAGATGACAAAGGCATCTTCTATAGTCGTGTCGTTTCTGCATTGGCTGATGTATTGATCTGTTGGTTGACTGCCTACCTGTTCTGCTCTACCTAGCTACTTTAACCATGTAACGCAGTGATGAGAAGGACTGGACTTCGTTCCAGAGCAAAAGCTGATCATTTCGAAGCTTTCATAACTGCCCATCATCGACAACTCTGTCAGGCTGTGAAGTGCAAGTGTCTGTTGCCTTCGGATACATCACAGGCTGAACACTTTTATTATCTAAAGCAAGAACTGACAACCCAAACGAGGCAACTTACCGTTGCGGTACATGACGCGAATGGATGGTATGGTTGAAGATACAAGACCGCCCATAAATAACGTCCTCAGTCTAATTAGGGCGCGTGAAAAAAAGAGCTAAACGTAGAAAAAGCAAGACACTAACATTTTTCGTCAACATAAATTTGTCGCCGGATCAATAAGGTGTTAATCTCATATCTCACCATCGTTCTTATTGGGATGACTAATCATCAAATCAGTTAACTAGCGGTAAGTAACTTACTTCCGAACCTACAACTATATTTGTAGTCCGATCCTTCTGATAACTACAGTAATGAAATCTAGAGTAAGGACGTAATAGCCATTTGAGGAGTTTGTTTACTTTGCAGGAAGTACCGTGAGCTAAAGTCAAAAGTAGAAATAGTTCGATGACGAAATGTTAAGTCAGGGTCCTGTTGACTTGACGTATTGGTAGGTAAGAGCACTTATAGCCTTTGTAGTGAGTATAAACAAAGGGCATGCTTCGTAGGGCCCTTACTGTTCAGGGCAGCTTCTGCTCCCTGAGCAATAAGCAAAGAAGCTGCAAGCGCCGTTGTACCTCTTAGCTCTCCCCAAAGGTAAACATAAATTTTTGGGCATTTACGAAGTTATATTGGATAGCAATAATATTGCAGTAGTGAAAACGTCACTGGTCTTGAATGGAATGCGTGTCGTTCTTGAGGACTGCAATACACAGGCTTCAGCTACATTGAGCGGCTATTCGGTTCATTTTCCAGTACGTAACTCATTAAGTTTCAATAAGTTTTTACTACCTGAATCTTGGGTTTTGCATATTCAAAGTGAACAACCGCAAGGTATTTTTTTGTCAGCACTGTGGTTATGCGCAGATGGTGTTTATTCGGTGAACACTTTTTCCACTTTAAAAACACGGTGCTTTACGTAAAAACCAACAATAACAACGGTTTTGAAATTTGAAAACTAGCATTTTTTTATTATCAGCACCAGGCGGAATTTATAAATTGGCATTTCTCGTGCCCAACATGATATGGCAGATTTCTGGCCAAAAAGACCAAGTTAGAATTAAAACTAAAATCATTATTTCCAATTTGTACGAAATGAAGGCTACTTATTTGGACCAACAAGCTAGCCCACAATCGTATAAAACGTTTGAGCTAACATGTAGCAATTCCCACGTGTCAAACTAAAACGAAAAACGTACTCTTTAAACTTAGCTATGGCCTTATAGTGACAACTTGTTTTCAATGGGTATCTCTTCAAAATCCTGTTTGGTCTCCGCGGCAGTTTCCGGCGACAAGTTCTAATCCAGGCAGACCATCTGCAAGCATTTATTTCTCGTACCCCTCAGTCACTAATTTCAAAATACTGGTTGCTTTATTTAATCACTTTATTCCTAATTACCTTCAAACGTAAAAAATTACCAGTGTATAGGCTTACGGCCTTTTGTTTGCCTTATTATTATTATTATGCTCTGTTCCGAAACCTGTGCACGTAACGCATAATCGTGTCTCCCAAACATGTTTGTATCGCATTTTGAAGTATTAATTGTAGAAATGGCATCACAATATATCTCTATAGTGTAATGTTGCTCTGGACTTGTTATTTTTTTTTCTCGCTATTTTTTAGTTTTGTTATCGAGCAGTTGTATTGACGAATTGTTTGTCTGCTTTGTTTGTCTAAAAGGTGTTTTGTTGTATAAAATAAGAGTGTGTAGAAGAAAAATTAGTTCATACATCTAAAACAACTTAAACATTTCACTCCAAGTATACGAAGTATTTGCATTAGAGATCCGCATGGCACTCAAAAACGACTTTATAATAGTTGCATAGGACATATAAGGCTCAAAAGTCGATCTATACGAACACTTCTGTTGACATCGAACCCGCAATGTAGGTAGCGTTACGCAACAGTGTCCTTGTCATCGTTTAAAGGGTGAAAAAGGAGCATGTTTTAAGCTGCGTACCAATGAAGCTGCATATATTTGAGATTCGATAGAACTTAATAGAAATTCGTTCCCGGGCGTATTACACGCCACACTGTTAATCAAAGTTACTTGTAACGACCAATTACTCCACAGCGACAAACTCTGTACGTTCCAGTCCCTATACAGAGAACTATATATATGTAGTGTTGCTCTAACCGGGTAAGTAAAAACAACGTAAATACTGGTCTTGTGAGTGTCTCACGGCGTTCTACTGCGGACCTAGTAACGTGCTTCACTAAGAATATGTCATCACCATATATATGCTGCAAAACTCAGTTTTTCGTAGCGTGTCACCATGAACTTATCTATTAGGCATCACTGAACAACCAGTATACTGCTATATGGCAAATAAAGGTAACGAATTTTTAATACTAATCGATGTATGATAAGAACAACTCCATTATCAATGAAAATTCATTTTTGCAGAAAGGCTTCACGAGTACTGTGATTTTCTCGGGCCAGTGGTATTCTGTTGGCGACCTAACAATGTCCCCTTTGTGCCCCGTTCTCTATTGTACGAAAAGCTGGATATAGCCACTGCCTTTTCGAGCGTGCCCTCCCGTCCATGTAGATAAGCTGTCGTGGCTTGACAAATCGAAAAGATTTATTGATAACCAAAGGCCATGGGTAAGATTCAAGTTGACCGGCACAACAGACAGGCATTATAGATTATTATTCCGGCCTGCTGAATTCAATTTGGCCAGACTCCAACCTCTCATTTTACAATAAAAAAAATAGATTATATATTTATGTGTGTAGGAGATATGTGGGTCATTGATTTTACGCGGCTGCCCTCTGAACAAGGAACCAGCTTTACCAAATTGCCCTTTTCTAATTTAGTGCGGAACTCACCTAAATGACCATATATTCATGGCATGACCCAGTTTTATTGAAAATCTTAGTTGTTATCTTCTCTATGTGACAAAGCGAAGTTGAGGTAACATGTTGTGACAAACATAGAAGATCGATTTAAAACGAACAGAATCGATCATTTCGTCGCTTCGTTGCGCTTATTCAAGGTAAAATTAGCGTCGAGCAAGAGATGACTGGCTAAATCATTAGATCAATTCAGTAGTTACGTTCATCGGTTAAGAAAGCCCCTGAAGTTCGATTTGTCCTGCAGCTGAATCGGAAATGTACGTTATAAGCTTGTTTTATATACAAAACAAGGCACAAAGATGTTGCTCGTAAAATTTAACCTTGATAAATGGCCGTTAGTTTCGTTTCTCATTATATAGCCGTGAAAATTTATAGTGAGATTGCCTTTTGCAATACAATTGCCAAATGATTTATTCTTAATATCGGTCGCTACGATATAATGCAGCCCTTTAGAGTTTACTTGAATTGAGGTTTAGATACCTTAAAGGAGTTTGGTCGATAATAATTTACCCAACGATTTTCTATTTTTCCGCGGTGACCTTTCGCCTGTCGTCATTATGAATCTCCGTATAGGCACACTTCTGATTTGACGGACAGTTTTTTGGTCAATCAAATCATGATCACGAACGTAAATCCTACATGATATCGGGGCACAATGGTTGACTGACCTACTTCTATTGTGATTGAATTTATGCATGTTAATACAGTGGAAAGCGGTAAACATTGCATGGGAAGTACACGACTAGATAAGAGTGCCAGGGATACTGAAGACAACTTGCTTAGTTCCGATAGGAAAAAAGGCCCATATTAAACAATCAAATGTGCATGTAAGCACATGAATGAATCATAGTGCTTCAGGCCACAATGTATCCCATGTTTTGAATCACTCAAAATATACTAAACGTGTCAAGTTCTACATACGCCCGGATCCAAACTTAGATTACCAACTATCCCTAAGCTTAGCAGGCAAACTCCTTAACCCGAGACGTAGTAAACTCTCGGAGCTACCCTCGTGTCTTTATCTTTGTCCTCCTTGTTGGCAAAACGCGGACGTAAGCTATGCGTTTGAAAATCAGATTATTCTTTTGTTAGTTCAAATCGGATCCTAATTGGAGAATCAAAGCTTGTCTTGTAGCTTAAGTTACGTTTTACGTGAATTGCATTAACGCACAAGTAAAGAAAAATTTTATTAAGCTTACGCCGATAAGAAAGAAGCTATCAATAACGTGAAATAGCTCCGTTGTGTGATGGGTTACGTGGTACTTGCAATTGAAAATTTCATTTTTCATACGACGTGAATCCAACAAAAGCATTACTACATTTTGCTATGTTGGATCTAGGCTTACTTGAAAAATATTGTCAATATATTGACGGGCGTATATAGTTAACTGCGTGGTTTTTGTAAGTATGTAATGTTACTTTCAGTAAGGAAATCAGGTCAAGGCTCCAACTCCGTGCTATTATATCATAAATCTAAACGCGTCCTACTTCCTGTCGTACGTCAAGTCACGTTCCAGGCTGACCAGCATTAACTTACTCGTTCCTGCCTCGATATTCTGTGGTATCTGCGGAAGTTCAAAAACCGATTTGAGTCTCGGACTCCCAAGTGAATTCCTTTGTCAGTCACTACAGTTACACTTCAAAAAAAGGAACAAGAGAAGTAAGCTGTTCTCTTTTTGATCTCTGTTATCTAAAAACATTAGATTGTTTGAATGCAATGTGGGCCGTAAGACCGTGGCGTCGTTTTTGTTTCGCACCTATCAGATTTGTCAGCTATGTGTCTGGATTGAGGCGTGTTCGTTATATGTACTGCGTGCGTTGGTGTAGTTTCCTAACTTGGGTATATTTCAGAAAACCAAAGTCGACAACGGGCCTGCATTATGTGCCTACATTCGTGCGTGCTCATCCAGTAAATTTGATTATGAAATTTCTAATTCGCTGTGCGGGAATAAGATGTTAACGAGTCATTTTTGTGTTCTTCATCTTTATGTTAAATGAGAACATCAGTAGATTATTTGTTCTAAAAACGTACTGCATTAAATGTTTCGTTTAATGCGAAACGTTAGCCCTAGGCGAAGCGACCTTATATACGTACAGTGGTCGTTATAAGAATTGTCCGCACACATATATATATATATATATATATATATATAGCATTTATTCTCCGGGAAGAGCATGGACAGAAAAGCAGTCTCAAGTGCTTCAAGCAGTCAAGCAGTTACTTAGGACTGACTTAGTCTGAAGTGTCCCACTATGACACATCTATGTGATATCCTAGTAGGCAGCGTGTTTGCCTGCTAATCATAAGGAGACGTTGTGGTGTAGGTTCGAACCCAGAAGTGGGCACGCCTTGCTTCGTGGTGGGAGCCAGCGATCTCCCGTAGCGATACCACACGTAAAATTCGAAACATTGTGCTGCACCATTATATACGATTTAACAAACGACAATGCAGATAAGGGAGTCAGTGAGTCTCACAAAGCAGCTTTGTATTAATTAAACGATGCATATACCGTACATAATGTTGCGGCTAATGCCAGAATCCCTGGCGGTGAAGGGAGAGAATTTGAAGAGGAATATCTGGTTAGACACGAATTCGGATGTGTAGACGATGCTGACACCTCATAACGAACCGACCCTTACCTAATTCATGTAACATTAGCCAGAACAGCGTCTCGGCGATCTTCGCAAGATATATCGACAACAAAAACCTGATTGTAGCAAAAATCGAGTCTTATCCTGAAGGCAGTATTGGATATCTCGGTAGAATTTTCCGGCTATTCTTCTTTCTGCATATTTCTGGAAATATGAACCTTCGTGAGAAATTCTAATAATTTTGTTTAATAATTTCACCCAGATACACATAATGGCTGTTCATCTGTTGAGATAATAATTCTTAACTTACAAGCACGCTGCTACGCGTCGGTGAAAATTACTGCTAGCAATTGGTAATGAGGTAAATAGGGAATTAGGGAGAAAAAGTAACTTCAAGAAAATAAGGTATTGTTATCAAGGTTAGTAGCTGCTTGTATGTTTGCCATGCCGTTTCATACGTTATAGGTCTGTTGGAAAAGTCTCAGATTAGTCCCTTTCTATCATACAGCGGCTTAAAGGTAGCTGAAAGTGGAGCAGTACGTGTTTTGTGTGGGTGACAGTATCGACTTGCAACTATATTGGATAATTACCCCCCCCCCCCCCCCCAAACGATGTTGAGTATTCTCATTAACAAAAGGTTTCATCGCCACAAAGGTCCTAGAGTTTTTCTCGAGTTCTTAAAGAAGGAACTCTTTAAAATGGTTATTCCTATTCATGATTTAAATGTATGGTACGATAACTTGCGAACGGAGAAAGTAAGTTGTATGAAAAACGTATTTGCAGCGCTTTACCATACGTGGTTTTTTTTCAGTTTGTACAAATTGAGATTTACTAAGCTAAGGATTTTACTTTTTCTATTATTATGATTATTACGCGTACACGTTTCATCTGTACATACACCTTCAGTAGTACCTCATTATGTCTTGTACAACTGTTGCTTTGTGCCAGACGGCCAATATCAATATCTCAAGATGCTGCTGGAAGTACAAAGAGTATCCTATAGAAGCTTACTAAGTAGCTTCTTTTTTTTTCAAGGATAGAGTATCTATTGCTTGATCTTGGCGACAAGAGCCGAGATGTTCTTCGTCACTTATCTAAGTATTACGTCAGACGGATGACCTCCAATACGAAACAAAGGTGCTTATTCCAGCATTGACAGGTCCTCCGAGAGTAGTCATATTGCCACTCAACCATCGCCCAACCGGGTGTTGCGGGCCCATATCCCAACCGGGATTATGGTGTCGCAGCACGCGATTTTTGAATGTCTAACTTGCACTCATGTACTCAGTCCCCAGTGAACTGCTCACGTCTTCTATTACGGGCATTTTGATTAAACTTTGCTGCAAAAGTATGCTCTCTTGTCTAGATACTGCTGGTTGTATGAAAGTGTTCGAAAGACCTTTTTTACCGACCAAACATATTTCCTGTCTGACGAATTGAGTGATGCATATAGATCTACCGTTTTATTGTAGTGCCATCTCAAATGTTGTAATTTTTGTCTTATACAATAGTTTGTACGATAGTTACGTGATCTCTGAAATCCCATCTCGAGCCTAAAATGCCTATCTGTCAACCTGACTTGTTGACCTGCTTTATACAGCATATGTAAATCCCTACATAATGACGGTACCATACAGCGACCTAGCGAGGTTTTATTCTACGGTATGCTGAGAGAATTTCGCTTGAGTGCTATCTTGAGTAGTTCACTAAGGGGCATGGGCGACAAGCATGCAGGGCTGTACACTTTTGGAGATTTAACAGGCGAGGAAACGAAAAGCTTTAATTGAACTTACCCGCTGTTCGTTCCTATTATTTAGAATGAACAGGCTTCACTTCTTGAAGTTACCAGTTTCATTCCTGCCACGTGCCTGAACGAATCTGCGCAACTTGCGGGATACTTCGGCCGTTCAAAATGGAGACGCATTTGCAATTCACAAATGGTTCTCTTTTACCAGTGCGCCGAACAATGATCGGTTATGATTATTATATCGCATTAACTGCCACAATAACCGCTTAAGTCAACCAGGTGAACAAGGCCTCCTCCTTGACAGAGACAAGCCTTCGAAGTCGTAAAATATAAATCGACTAGTGTCCTAGCGATTTTTCTAGGTACGGTGTGTCCGTCTAAAACACAGGATGCGCAGTAACTTGCCAACTCCTGAGATCGTTGTGTGAGGATGACGTGCTTGCACCCGTTGAGTGTATATCCTCTATATAGAAGCGAAGCAAAGAAGTGTCGGCCAAAAAAAACTCGTCGAAAAAAATGTAAACTTTATCAGGTACATAAGAAGCACACCTTGCTATTCTAGCGGAGTTCAATGTCCCTTTGTATGCTATATAATGTTGAAGATGATCCATTTGTGAGTTGTCACACTTAAACAACTCTTTTTTGTCTTGCGGAAATTCATTTTTTTTAGCTTACATTGGTGCATGATATTTCATACAAATTTTAAAGGTTCCTTCACGCCCAGTATCCCCAAAAACGTGTAGGAATAAGTATAGTGTATCACAAATAACGAACGTGACGACACCCTCTTTGACAAAATGGGTCAGTGCAATGAGCTAAAGGTAGGACCCAAGTAATTTAAAAAAATACTTTCCTTGCTTTGGAGATCAACGTCTTTGTCTGAGCATGTTCAAGCCTCAAGTTCGTTAAATAGGGGCAGCAAATTAAGCTGTACTACAAGTTCGAACAAACTTCGTGTGTCCATTCGCCATTATTGACACTAAAAGAAAAGACAGCTCATGCTAGAACAAGACCGCAAGCTGGCCATTGCAATTGCAAAAGGCCTGAATTTGCAAATGCAAAAAGGGTCAACTATTCTCTACCGCATGGCGAAAGTCTATTAAAATGGCATAAAGAACATTTCTGACTGAACTTTTCGATACGGAAATTAACAGCTGTTTTTATGTTTAGCCTATCTTTAATATCTGTTTTGAATAGCCTATCTTTGAAGGTGCTTCTTAAAGGTAATGTGAAGTCTTCCCAATTTTACGCTTTCTGACTTCCTATGTAATACTGTTGGACTTACTATTGCAGCAAAATGAATGCTTAGGGCGGAAAAGAATAACAGGGTGCTTGCATTTAGCATTATGTCGGACTTTTCCCCGATGCTTACAAGCTAACGCACCTTCTACCCTTAAGCTTCATTTTAAAAAAACTTCATTTGATAGGAGTACAAGCTGATTGAAGGCTGATTACCATTTTCGCCTGATGTACGTTTACTAGTAAAACGTTACTTGCGGATTTTGCGGACACAACATATTTTGAAAATGGCTAGTCGGTCGCCTGGCTTCAACATGTAGTTAGTCTGTTAGCACACACAAAAAAGTTTGCTGAAATATCTGTGCTTGTTTAAATAGACTCTCAGATAGAAATCATGAGAAAAGTTCCTAGTTTAGATGGGCCAGCCTGTTGTAAGTTGCCTGTCACCTCTACCAATCATAGTTACATGGGTTAACCCAGCTGGTTTTCTCAAGTAATGCAACTCTTTGGGCTTCCCGAAACCGTTCATTCCGAAACAGGCAGTCTTGAATCGAATAGAATCCAGTTCGTAAAACTTCAGGACGGTACGTTCAAGCTGGGAAAAAATCAGGTGGGCTATTTGTCATAACGGGCATGCACTCGTTCCCTAGTGCTGTTAATATGAAAGTGAATTTTTTCTACAACAAAATAACAAACGCGTCATAACGAACTACAGTGCATTGTTTTCAAAATTTCAGCGAAGATCTGCACATGAGCGATCTCTTCACGTTGGGCGAAACTTCAACAAGATCATATATTTTTTGTGTTGTTCCCAGTCGTCTATGCACGGAGTCGCATATGAACATACGGCTGAAAAAGAAGCAGAACCAGGTTCCAGCGCAGGACAAGGAAAATCCACTACACAGAAACAATGATACGGACTCGAAAGGAAATCGATGCCCTCTAAAAGTGCATTTCAGGTTATTCTTCTGTTAACGTCGAATCGTTTGTGAAGAAATTTGACGTAGGTGCGCATACAATACTACGGGATATCTATGAAGATTTTAACTATACGTTATAAAAATTAAATAGATTATTACCAGGATGTTTGATTAGTATTATTTGCTGTTCGATTCTCTGAAGAATGGGAGAGAGAAAGAGAGAGAGGGCCACCTTTTATTATTCTGTGACGAGAAACATTTTATTCTCGTACTAACCGCAAAATTATCGGTAGCTTACTCACGATCCTAAAAAGATATGCTTTTAGCAGGTGGAAGCGAGCCTTCGGCTAAAATTTACGTTCCGATATCCACTGAAAAAAGACACCACACCACTTTACTCCTTCTAGAAGGGCAAACGTGTTAATAAACAAGTTGATCTGTATATTCTACAGACTGTTGCGTAATCCTAAATAGCTGAGTTGTCCAACGAGAGGTTGGTGCACCGGTTCGTGTAGGCTAATCAGCACAATACAAACATATTCAGAATCGAGCGCCTATGGCCGCGGAACAGCTCGGTTCGAATACGTCGGTGTACTATGCATGGAAAGCATAACAGGCCTTGACATGAAAACGTCGGCCAGCCCAGTCGTGTTTCAACATATGGGGGCATTCGCACACTGCAAAGGGAACTTTTCAAACACGTCCGTGAGCGATTAACCCGCCCGCAATTGAAATTATAACCCCGTTGAATAAGCGTTACATTACATGACGTGACAGTCGGTAACGGTACTTCTAGCGCATGCAAAACATTTAATTGAACCGTTTCAGAGGCAAACAAATTATCGGTTCTATACGTAAGTATGCCTCACCCAATAAAATTAATATAATTACAATTATAAAAATATATAACGGCTAAGGGGACGGAGGACACCAGTCCGGCAGAACTGACGGCAGCGTGTTTGCGTCCTTCTGTACTCTATTGATACGTTTAGCAATCCCAACGATGAGGGGCTGTCTCCAGAACGCCTTGGCTAATAGCCACGATCGATTCTGTATTACAGAGCAAGAAATATTCTGTGTTTATCATGCTCAGGCTAACTCTCTATGTGTCGAGCCTTACGACCAGCATCGACCATAGACATCCCACCACCTATCCTACATAGATATGCTTCAGCTCCGAAATCAGTTCCCAGTCGACAGAAAGCGTAGTAATCACCTATTGGCATTTGTTTTGATTTTTTGTTAAATTAACGAAACTTAGATTATTTTTGTATTATTATTGCTCTACTCTAAATTTTTGGAAAAAAAATGGTAAAAGCTAGAATCGTTCTCTATATACATGGGAAAGTAACCAACTATTAACATACGTTGTTTTATGCAGCAAGGATGCGCAGTAAAATGCTCGCGACCGTATTGCGTAGCAATGAGGGATGGATCGCTGCTTAGAGGTTTAGCCCCCTCAAGCAACCCACTATGCTAACTCGGATCATTATTGTATCTTGTGGAAACCTACTCTACTTAGGTATGAACCTATCCTTTGTTAAATAAATAGCACATTTAAAGTACTTTTTTGTTGCTCTCTCAGAGAGGGTTTGTTCGATTAAATATGACTTATGGCACATTTATCTACGATAACTGTCGTATCGTTTTTGGCGTAAGCTGGAACCTTTTTTGCAAAGGAAACACTTTTTAAGCACAATTAGAGTACTATGGACGATTGACTTTCTTCGAACACTCGATTTCTACTGTGAATAGCCAAAAAGTGGCGCGGAACCCTGTTCGGAGGAACTATCGCTTCGCTCAGTATCAAATAAAGCCACTGCGATTCCTCATATCGATTGTTCGGTATCCGTTCACTCATGGTAAGGTTTAAATGTGAGCCAGGGCTAAACGGGCTATATCTCTACCATCCAACGAATCTACACCCGTATTCTAATTTGGTTAAAATTTCAATATGTCATTTCGGTCTGATTAGATTTTTTTCGCGCTATTGTTTGCTCGACTTCAGCTGCTGGGCTGGTAGCGTCCCCTTGCGCCCAAACAGCAAAGCATAGCGATGTGCATGTTTTATAGGGGTGCATTCATCCATGACGCGAAACAGAGTCCTTTTAAATAAGAGAATACGGTGTCTCCTCTCGACCACTAAATGCGGCCAACCTTGGCTCATTAGTGCGCACAAACGTTTGTCGATCGCGTATGCTGATCCTTGCGGTTCGACGAATTTGAAGCAGCGGCAACCCGGTCGCCTCGTCCGTCGGCGCCGACGCGTGTTACCGGGGGTTGTGCGCGCGTCGTTCAAAAGATGAACGCCAAGCTTAATTGTTGCTATGAGTGATGGGTTGCTATTTATCATGTCTGAGTTGAGCTGATGTAGTAATAGCCGTATCGGTTCCCGCTGACCACTGAGTTGACCAACTTTCAGGAGAACCCTCACCCTTTCTGTAGGAGGCGGCGCCGTCCGGCAGGCCCGGCCTCCATGCCAAGACGCCCTCTGGGGCCGCTTGGTTAGCTTTAGCGGCGCCGGGGGCGATCAGAACTACATCGTGGCACTGCTGTTTACGTCTTGATGGCCGAATTTCAGTGTTATTCAGGCGCCAACAACAACTAGCAGCAGACTCTCCGCCGAACGAGACGGCACGACGCACCATCCTGATCGTCAGTTTCATTCACTCGTCGATAAATCAAATGTAACTAATTTGCAAGTGGCCTCAGAAGAGCCAGTAGGGATACCATGTGTCCGTGAACTGTTCGGGGAAGATAGTGATTTAGACAGCGTTTCCATTAATCGGAAAAGAGCAAAGTCTTGGAAAGCTGCGTCACTCACCGGCGTGTGAAGATGTGGCTAGGAGTCTTCGTATTCGCCATACTCGTAGGTGGATGGAGATCATATGGCGAAGAAATCAAAGCTGGTAAGCAACTGGCCAACTAATATTGTTACAATTGATTAGATTGCGCTACCTATCATCTCCAGTTATGCAATGATATAATACGGTACACCAAATAGCCGCGTATTGACCGCTTAACCCCAAGAGAACTGATCATTTTTCATAAGCTTCTTACATCGGGATAGGCATCGTCTATAGCTGGTTACAAATTGATCTCGGCGCCAAACAGGCACTATCTTCTATTCTGTGGTTCCAATGCATTCGGTCGAGAAAGCTCGAAAAAAATAAATGTCTTCTCGCATCTCCTTTAGTAACCCGCTACCGGAAAGGGCCAGGGTTTGGTAAAAAAAGTTGCTTTTATACTCAATCACTGGACTTTGCCTGAGTCACATGAACGGCCGTACCCCCTTCTCGGCCAATAACTCTCTTGTGTTGCGACAGTGCTTTCGGTTTCAGTGTTCGAGTAATTTTTTTCCAATTAAATTGAAGTCATTTAAAACGCATCTCTCGCTAACAACACGAACCACAATCTATGGTGATCTTATTTGCTGCTTGTGAATGAATCCTCACAATTCCAAGGTATTGTTCGAAGGGTACTGACGTAAAAGAGGGCGCCAGCAGTAACGTACTGTAAACTGTGAATATGCATCAAGAACATTTACTTAGTAGATTGTTTATATCATAACGGTATGCCAATGGCAACTTCGCTAAGATTCGTTCGGTGATAGAATTTCCGCACTTTTTATCTATGTACCACCGGCATGTTGTTCTATTAGAGTCGGAGAACGATGCAGACGGGCTGTTTCATTGCCGATGATACTTTGCTTGCAGTGGTCCTACCCGACAGTCAAATCGAGGTGGATGGGCAGGATATTCGCGCTTTCATATTTAACAACACTAACAAATACAACATCACTTTCGGCGAGGTGGGCCATTTCCTCTCCTTCATAGCGACGAATATCATGGACGTTAGTGAGCTAAAGGAAAGGCAAGTAAGTCAAGATCAAGGCCGTTCATGGCCGTACACACGACAAATTCTGCAAAAGGCAAAGATGAACATCTCGACCTATTTCATTGCTGCAGGGTAAATCCGGAGTCGGAGAATAGCATCAACCTAAACCTGCTTGTGACCGCTCTGGATTGCGAAGACACATACAGTGCTATCGACGTGCAGATGAAGAAATTTCCCACTGCAATGCTTCTTGCTTTCAATAGACCCTTTTGTCCCAGGTGAGTAAGTTAGGCCATAGAGAAACGGCACGATTTCTAATATAGAAGTAGAGCGTGTCGTGACAATTTCAAAATACAGCACGTCATTGTGACGATCCGAAATTTCTGTTTGTACGC
This sequence comes from Varroa jacobsoni, assembly GCF_002532875.2. NCBI lineage: Eukaryota > Metazoa > Arthropoda > Arachnida > Mesostigmata > Varroidae > Varroa > Varroa jacobsoni. Next base: position 79,227 of record NW_019212947.1, on the reverse strand, counting down.
ATTGGGTTAACCGATCCGGCGCCGCAAAATTTTTTCAAAGCTTATTGCGCGTGTTCTATGCCAGGATACCGATAAAAGTTCAGCATCAACTTTTTTAGCGAACAGTTTTTTTTAAGTACTTGCACAAATTCCCACTAATGCCCTTTTCGTGTTATTACTGCAGATTCGATGCAGATGACCAGGAAATAGCAACCAAAAAACCTTTTGCTATCAGCATTCCCGTAACTGAGGGGCCGACTGATGTCTTACCAATTCTTGCGGACTTCCGAGCGATGCATCCACTCAGCCGGTGGAGTGAAATCACCATTATAGTTCCGTACTCATACAGTAAGCACCGTATTTATGGCTCGTTATAGTACTACAGATCTTTAATTATACATCTTATCAGTAAATTTTCTAAAATATACAAATATAGAAGATTCTATGGTATACTGGATATGCGCTTTACGAGATTGTAAATAGCTAATAGGTGTAAGTAACAGTATGTATTTTGCATTTTTACGCCTGTAGAAAGATGCTGTTTCATCTGCTAAAACTTTTATCCACCATGCAGTAGCTTCACGAGCAACTACATAGACAATATACCTTTTGGCTAAACGATCTTCTCTTCTGAACTGCAATACGTAGCTCACACATAATTCCTATAAGTCTAAAATGTATATATTAGGGGACAAATGGTTTTGACTGTAAATGACGAAAACACAGACGTTTCAATTAGCTAACGCTCGGTAGAAATGCCTCACTTGGATGACTTGGGGTCCGTGGCGGCCTTACCGAGGAACCCTATCATAGTGAATAGTCTCGACATACAACCTCGATATTATGCTAACGGGCATCTTTTACATTGCTTCTACAATGACCCGCCACACACAAGCTGCGCATAGCCAATATATGTTAGGATAAATTTCCTAAGTAATTCAGTTATATGTCAATAGTCTTGAGTGGTTCATTTAAATTGCATCTATCTCGACTGTGGAATATGTCGGCCTAAGCTAAACCCCCAATTGGAATTCTGTGCCAAATTATAAACACGAAAAAAGCTAAAAGTCGGCCTTAGTTATGTTTCCAATTTGTAACTCGAGATAAAGCCTCTTCTACCAATTTATTGAAGAGACGCCTAACTTTCATAAAAGCTGAGGCTATAGGTGATAAAATCGACACCTTGTACAAACAACAAATGTTTATCATATGAGTTGTTGTAATGTATCCTCGATTTGAGATTTCAAAGGCTTTGATTAGAGATTTTTACTACGTTTTGAAATAACATGTACTTTTAGCTGATCAATCCAAAATGATATGTTGGCTTACAAGGAAGATTCTCAAACATAATCAAGGCCCTTGTTGTAGGTTTGCAAAGAGCACATAAAACTAAAAATTAACAACAGGCATATTGTGGCGGAGCTCTTTCTTCAAAGACGTTTTATCTAACAGCTAGAACACCCACCTGGTGACCTAGCGCGGCACACTTCGTCTACATTTTACTCAACGCGGGTTTAAGAATTGGGTGGATTCGGCGTTTCCGGAGCTGCCCCAGTGGGCGGCATGTGACCTGTAAGCGAATGCCTCTTGTCCTTTCCTACGAACGAACCATATCAAGCGACTATTATTTTGATCGTATGAACGTAAAACTTATTCTAGCGATGGATATTAATGTATGCCCTTCTGTGCTCCACGAAACGCCAATCACAATTTGCGCACAACAACTTCTAACAAATGCCCTATTGTTTCATTAGTAAACATTGTTATTTCTGATTTGCTGCAGGACATCATATAGACATACATGTGAATCAATATAATATTAATGGTAATAAAGAAACATCTTACAAAATCTTTCAATGGGAGACCGTAATTAAACGATAAGCAAAACATACGTGCTACATTGTAGATTAAGAACCAAATGTTGAATTCTATTCTTTTAATAAAATTACATCACAGGTTACACCTCAGGACATGGAATACTATGCTGATATTCTTCCAATAGAAGAGCAAGGAACTGAAGCTTATACGTATGCAGACGAATGGAAGATCACTTTAAAAGTTTCCCATGCTTTGTTGATTAAGCCGTGGCACATAGGATATCAGTAGCGTGAAAGCGTGTATCTCATTATTAACAAGTACGCCAAACACGAAAGTCCGGATAACTCGCCCAAGAGTCAAAGCAGAAAGGCTAGATATATACATTAACAATACGGCGGTATGAATGAGGTTTTGAAAAACAACAATCGCTGAGGTATCTGCCTTAAATGTTTAACAGCTGGGAAGTATAACGTCATTTGTCAATGATGCATTCAACATATTAGCTGGAGAATATCTGGAGCAGATCATGCGCGCCGTGGAAGGTGTCCGCAGCAATGATCAGGTCAATTCGGCGGCATCAATCGCCCTTTGGAAATACTGCCCTCCATCGGCACGCTCTGTCGGAAAGTGTGGATTAAACTCTGCGTCCATGAGGGGTGCGTAACTTTTTGCAAGGAACTTTAGTCTGCTGTTGCAAAACAAAGAGTAACGGAATGAATGAGACAAAGCTTATTTGGTGTTGTTTCTATTTAGTTTCTAAAACTAGTATTCAACTATCCGGCTATAATACTTTACTATCTTTACTACACTCCGTTAATCGAGCTTTGATGCAATTCCAGTTCCCAGTCAGGTAGGCCTCTAAGGCCTCAGAAAGCAAAACTACTTCTAAATAAGCTGTGGCAGATGGGACCATCTGCAGCAGCGGTACATAGGTAAAATAGAGGAAATATATTAACAATGGTGATAGAATAATGGTATATGTTGTGCTAGTGAATAGTCTGTTGTTGTGCGAAAAATCAACGCTAACAAGCATCATTCAGCTCAAGAACAGCGCATTAGTCCTTCACATCGAGTGAAACAGCTGAAGCTGAGGGGAATTTCCTTTATTTAAGCCTTCGCATGGTTACACATGAAGTAGAATTTTCATCAATAAAGACTCATGGAAGCGACGTCGTACAACAGGTTGTACTTCGGTCATTTAAGTCAGTGAAATTAAACATATCTACAAGTTCCCAAAATGTTTCGATCTTATATTCTGACCTTCGATCGGCTCGTCTTTCTCTAAACAGCCGCTGAAGGAACTGCTCGTTTTCGGTATATGATATTCCTTCATAAACCTGTGCACCATCCTCAAATGCTCTCATGGCTGTGCCTAACAAGCGTGCAGCTGTTACGTGCACTCGGTATGCGACAACATGCAGTGTAATTTACTTGAAATAGCACAAACCCAGAATTCCTCAAGCTCACGGTGACCGTTGTTGCTTACTCTCGTATGTTGCTGATACGGTCACTGAAAAGAGTTTTTGGTAAAAAAAATGTGATAACAGTACTTGGACGCTTAACCTAGGACATTATCTGTTCCAGTTTGTTACACAGATGTTTGACTTTAGTGCTGCCCCCAGATTATTCAGCTCGCTTACGTGCGTTTTCTTATCATTTTCATTGAAATTGAACTGCGTTAGCTTGTTGTGTTGAATTTTCTCTTCAAAGTAATAACAATTGTCCTGGGGTAAGTTTTTTAACCTAACCACAGTTAAACGTAATGTGTAACGTGACCATCACAGTAATTGAGAGATCTCGATAGTACCCTGTTGTTGTTGTTTAGTAATCTGGCGATCTCAGCGATTGCTTCCAATTAACTTTAGAGGCCCAGGATTTGATGACACAGACTTGAATCATTTTCGGTGGCTAATTTTAAAAGGGGTCAGTGTATGCTTTCATCAAGCAGTTTTAACAGCCAGCAAGCCAGCTAACCAGTAGCGTATTTTCTTAATGACGTCTTAAAACTAGCCGCTATATGGAGCGCATTGGCATGGGCACCCGGAGTGATCCAGGTTCGAATCCGGGCATATACACACTTTGTTTCTTGATGGCTGGGAGCCAGCTAGCCAGCCGTCAGTGTTTGGGTATGGCTAACGGCGATGCCGGACGAAAACATTGAAACATAGGGAATTGGAGCTTGTTTGCCACCAGCTATTGTCCATAGGGTTCTATTAAGCCATTCGTTTTTAAACTGTTTCATGGCACATGATAACGATTTGCTTCATGCTTTACGAACAGGAATTCTGGATGCGTATCGTGCAAACCCGAAAAAGAAGGATAATAGGGAGTTTATCGTAATTGGCGATGAAGAATTAGCGTTGGATTTCTTTGAACAGAGCGTCGACTACGGGATGTTTAGTGTCTTTCGTGAATTCTTCATTATTCTCACCACGCCTTACTCCAATGTCGTCAAAGATTTCTTGTTTGACAAAGTTACGAGCGACGCCAATGTCGCGATCGCATCGACCGATGTTAAGGATGAGGATTGTCCTGTAAGTCTTCAACAATAGATTGTTTTGTCTATCATCGGTAGTTCTATTGGCAGAATCTGCGTACCCTTAATGAAACAATTCGTGTACAATACATTTTGCAGTGATTGATGAAATATGTCAGTTGGTTATTGGTTGGCGTACTAACGATCGATGGGATAGAAGACGGGCCGTATTTTGCTGATGTATACGCTGCTCGACGTTCTCGTGACGGTCCGATAAACGTCATACCTGTATAAACATACTTGCCCCTATCGAGCATTTTCAGATTTGCGGTTAGTCGTATAATTGAATAGCTATAGAAAAGATAATCTTCACAAGAGATGTCGTAGCAGAACGTTACAAACGAAAAAACAGAAGAATAGTATTATGTAGCTGAGGAGGGTTATGCAGGCCATGTGCCCTATTCGGGGACTGGTTACTAACGTTAGGGATCATTTTAACGCGTCGAACCTTCAGTGTCGAGCCATTTAAGGTTAGGTATGATCTGTGATTTAAATATCGTTATACCGCCATCCACAATGGAGTCAAAGATTGGTTGTCATAGGGTTGTATTCAATGTCGTCCATTGTAGAGATACGTTTAGCTGCTGCTGCTGAGAGGGATTAACTTTAGAAAATGTAAACATGGCCTGCTAAATACTGATTTTGTCCATTGCAGGTAACGGACAATTGCCACATTGAGCTGCCTATGAACGCTTACATTAATGCTGTGAAGAATAATCCTGATCTTTTTGGTCGGAACGTTGATAAATTTAATCATAAATATACCGTGAAAAAAGCTATTCTGGTAAGATATTTTGAGTATTTATTTCTCGTTTATCCACATGTTAGAGCTCATCGGTTCTCAACGTACCAACAAACTCAACGGGGTGTAACATATTATTAGCAGTAGGTAAGCAGTATCTCTTAAAACTGCTTCTGTCTATTATCAAAAAAAGCACACCCAGTAAAAGACTCTATGAATATGTCCACTATTATTCTCCGTGCGTTGACCCACCTACCGTTTCATGGCATACGGTACTTGCTTAATATCGTCATGGTCTTCCGTTAGATTACAGCAAAATGAGGAAAAGTATTACTTCTATACATGGGATATTTCTATTTAGATTTCACCAACATAAAGGCTGAAGCTGGAAGTCATCGAGCCGACGGCATCGGCTAAAAAGTCAGTGACTATAGCCCCCCTTGAAAACGCTGCCTGGAAGCCCCTATGTTTGATCTATAGATGTGCTATGTAGCTTAAATTTCAATATTTTCAGAACTTGATCATCTTCTCGGACAGACGAAGCTGTTCTCCTATAGCTCAAAAAATAACGATAATCGATTACTCTTTCTACTTGCGTATTTGTATAGAAAGAATTGCGTGGATCTGGTCAATGTGGCTTCTGTGCGAAATATACTATACGAACCCTGACTGTGAAGGCTGGTCGAAAAACGTTTGACCCAGTGGCCGTTTGGGACTATTTCAATGGACTTCAAATGATTGACGGAGCGACCCGGGTCAACTATCAGCTATTTCCACGATTTCTTGGAGATATGGGTGGAGTGAACCTTCGAATCGGCGTTATTAACGTGCGTTCTCCTGTCCACAATCGTTTTTGCTAGCTAGGCTCTCAGTCGGCTTTCCATTAAATAAAGAAAATGTTTCTTTGAAGTGCATGATAGCTCTAAAGATATAGACACATTTTCATGATTTATAGGTACGTATATCTAGGAAGTCATCAGGCCATGAGGATACATAGCACATTGCTTTAAATATTATGTTGTTGTATTCAGATGGGTCGAAGTATGCGTCACATACTGAAATCTTTATTATTTACAACCAATACGCACCGTTAGAAGAACGTTAAACGGTAACGACAATGAAAACCCCCCCCCTACCCAAAATTCGCATTTTCGTTATTAGTTGTTTTTGACGATGTTCCAAACTCGCTCCTCCAACACGTTGTGTTTTGTAACTTCTTTTTAAGCATAACTTCAATTCGATCAGCGCGGTAATTAATCAACTGCTGAGATTACAGGATTCAGTTAGCGTTTATTTCATTCTACTGGATGATTACAGTCCATTTTAGATTAAATAAAAACCGCTAAATTTACGCGACCTTCCTAGGAGCCTCCTATGACAGAAGTAACTTCTCGGGAAGGACGGGTGGTCAACGTTAACGGAACCCTCGTCGAGCTCTTGAAAGAGCTTGCGAGAAAGCTCAACTTCACGTAAGTAAGACTAATATTCATTCGAAATAGGTCCCGGGTGCACTCACTACATGAAGCTTTTTAACCTTTTTTTGTTTCAAACAACCATATTAATCAAAGGTTAGCAAGGATTTACGAGCGAATCACGTGGTTTCTTTCCAGTGACTCCATTGTTTAATATAGCCTCAGCTAGAACTAATCGAATCCCTATTAGACCCGATAGATGTGGGATCCTCCCTAGGTGACTTGCAAACACGTATGACAGCTTAGACTGATCCATAAAATTGTCATTTTTATACATTAGAATTATGTATTTAATGAATAGATCGTTTGAAGTAATGATTTAAACAACTCTAAATAAGGTAGAACAAATGCTTTATAGATACACGTTCATCATGCCTCCGGAGCCTGTACCAGGCTTGAAACAGAGCGATGGCCGATGGTCGGGTTTGATTGGTCTGCTGGTTCGTCAAGAGATCGATTTAGCCCTTTATGATTTCACGCCAACGCCGGATCGTCAACAGGCTGTTAATTTTACCGTCGCCTTCGACGAGTCGCCGTACAAGTTTCTTGTTCCCAAACCGCAGCCCAACTACAAATATCTATTCCTCGACCCATTCACTTGGGATGTACGTATGGCTGATCTCGCCCCCAAACAATAAATAAATAGCTATCATAAGTAACACTTCAAGATCACGATGGCATCTAGTCAATCAAAATAAATATAGCGCTTACTTGGCCTAGGGTTACATACATATGCTCGTACCTGCTCTCTGCGTGCCCTTAATCTAACAGTCAGTATCATTTTGCAACGGCTAATCGTACGTTGTCTAGAGTGTCAGGCTAGTTTTCTTGATCCATCATCAGCCTCTTCGCTGGGAATAATGGCAGCTAAGTTAAGTTGTCTAGCGATACATCGCTCTCGGTTCGAGCTTTTACATCGGCGAGATTTTCGTATCTACAAAACGATCATACATTAACGCTTGTATAGGTTGATAAAATGAATAATCAGTGCATATAATTCGTACTCGTTCGTTGAAGTTACGAACGAACTACTGAAGTTAGCGTTTTCTTCAGACCTGGTTGGCCGTGCTGGGAACTGTGTTAATCATCGGTCCTATCTTATGGTGTGTTCATATTAACTCCAAGTTCTATGACTACTACGACATGCGCGACGGCAAAGGTCTCTTCAAGTTAGCCAACTGCGAATGGTACTGCTTTGGAGCCATTATACAACAAGGTACTTGCTATTTAGCAATTTGAATAGCATCATCTGCCCCTGCTTCGCGATGGGTTCGTTCTCACTGGTCTTGCTGTTGCAGGCGGCATTCATCTTCCTGACGCTATCTCTGGCCGTATACTCGTTGGGTTCTGGTGGCTGTTTGTAATTGTTACCCTAACTACTTACTCCGGCAATCTCGTCGCTGATCTAACTTTCCCCAAGATTCGAAATCCGTACGATACCGTTAGCTCGCTACTGAATTCGGACATCACGTGGGGCGCTTTCAAGGGTCACGCAGTTATCGAGATCCTCAAGGTACGTTTGTTTTTTCATAGTAAACAGCTTTCATTTGATCGCAAAGTACTAACACAAACCTTCGATAGCTTATATACATATCAATCTGGCTCTAACATACGGATTTAGTATATTGTGATTACAGGATATATAAAAAGCACATCGCATGGACCCAAAAGGAATATCGGTATGCTTTTTGAGTCAAAGGCTTAGCAAGCCCGTACTTCGTGTTAGTATCTTCTGTTATCTACTGCTAGTCAATAAACATTTTTTTTTTTCTACAAATAAACTGGGATCACATTGGGCTAAAGATGCGGCTCTTTTATAACTACGTTTGTATGGAACCGTTACAGCTCCAGCAACAAGGGCTATTAACCCAACTGTCTGCTAAATTAGCCCATATTGAGACGGCGCATGAAAGTTGGGCACTGAAAGAAGTTGCTGATGGTAAGATGGCTTTAATAGGATCCGAAGTGACTCTGTTTCATTACATTGGCAAGCAGTTTATAGCTACAAACTTATGCCAGTACGCAGTAGCCAAAAAAGAGATTATCCGACAAGTTAAAGTTCTCGCGGTCCGTCCGGGATTTCCATTCCTCGCTCGTTTCAATACCTTGTGAGTTGAACTTTATATATAACCGATTTTTAGAATAACTTTTCGAATACTACTCCACAATTAACGATATTACTGTTTTTAACATGTATCAATCTCCCCAATGAGTCGTTCTTTCGGATGTTTTGCAGATTAACTCGGATAGTTGAGACAGGCCTAATAATCCGTTGGAAGAAGAAATATTGGCCCAAAGAGAACGAGTGCACGGTCGATTCGAAACCTCAAGCCGGGGATATTCGACGAATTACAATTGCCCATATGGAGGGTTCGTTCTGGATATTGGGTGTCGGTTTTCTCGTTTCATTTACACTACTAGCCCTCGAGATATTTCGAAAGAGACGCGAACTTCGAGACCCCAACGGAGGTACGGCACGGTCCTGCTTCATATTTCGAACAATTTCTTTTCGAGTATTGTAAATATGAGAAAAAGGCACACGATCTTTTGTTTTACAATCATTTCTATGAAACAACGCTTTGCATTTAGATAAACACGCGGGCTTCGCTCTGCGCCTGTAGATTTCATTGTACCTGTGTACAGGTGAAAGGCTTTATTGTTTGATAGAAAGCTAGTTTCGAACAGCGGCCAGCTCTTTTCTAATAACCTTTTTCCGTAACGTTGTTTAAACACAGTATGACCACACTTATTCACGTAGCATTATTTTCGTAGAAGTTTTGTTTATTTAATAACAAGTGGTGGCAATGGCCTCGATATGTATAAACAGCGATATGACATTATTTTCAAACGTGGATTGCAAGCAAAAGCTTAATCTACAACCAACCAGACTGAGATCGCAGCCTAAGGCGAAAAGGTAAACTTTCTTTCCAGGGGAACAATATTTGCCCTATCGGCTTCATCTTCCGATACGGCACGCTGACCGGGGCAAAAGTTCCCTACTCCGAGGATCGGATAAATGGGTTTTTCAGGATTTATAGTAATTAACATAAGTAGATAGATCGGTGATGGAAAAGTAACACCCGAAAAAGAGCTTCTAATGATTTCACCTATCTATCCACGGGTTCTTTCTGAATTCACAGGGAGATCCCAGCGTATCGGCCCCAGAGATTTCAAGGACAATTTGTTCAGAAAGACGAATTACTCAGACAAAGATCATTACAATACCGATTATGGCGCACAAGTTGGAGGCGCTGGTCCTGGCGCAGGAAAAGGTGGTCAATCGGGTTACGGTTTCGAACCCTCAAACACGCCCTTCCGAGGTTATTCTGGATTTCCGAACAGAACCGATCTCATTCCCTACAATTATCCAGCCAGAAGATACTAATTCCCCATAGTCAAAACTACAATCAACAATGTCCTAAAAAAGGATCAGTTCGACAGACGTCGTCCGTGCAAAAGATAGTGTCGAATGAAGTTTCCTTTGTTCTTCTCCACTTTGACAGTATTTACTTGTTCTCTGGCTTTGGAATGACTCAGGTTGTAGACGGACCAAGACGAATTGTTGGTTCTAATAATGTGTCCCTGAATCACTAAAAGAAAGTACAAAAAAAAAACTTTGCTAGCATACGTTTCGAAATGCTGCACCTTATAAAAGTTGTTATTTTGTTTGTAATTACAACGCAGTTGTTTTTAGTATCGTGTAAATTAAAGTTGTAGCATTGTTGGAAATTTGTAAACGTTGACAATTTCATTTAACTTTATACTGTAATGCCATGCATAGCTGTGTACATCTATAAGTATAGACATATTGACCTATGGCTCATTCAAAAAAAAAAAAAGTAAACATTGGCTAGCTCTATTTTATTTTGCTGTGGTGTTTTAAGTTTGGTTGGACAAAAATGATCCCTTGCCCAGTGGCCTTTTATACGAAGTTGTCGATAATTTATAAAATACAAATGAAACTGTGACATGAAGAACAACGGCTGACGTAACTTGATGTAGCGGAATCGAAGAAGTTGATAGGGAAACTAGGATGGGAGAGCTGCGATTAAACTAGAATTAGTTTTGGTGTGAATAAAAATTCTATAAAATCCGTTGTGTTTTTCCTTAGCGGCTTTTATGCCGGAACTGCAATGAAAGAAATGTATACTCAGCCTGTGATAATGGCCTAACTGTAACACGGCAGCATAAACCAGTGTAAGGACAGTGTGCACGCAATATGGATCATGGATCAGGATAACAGGGCAACCTGTAGGTTATAGCGGTGACCGATCAGGTCTCTACCTAGACTTCGTTAAGGTTCAATCCCTAACATGAAGCTAAGCAGTAATGAATCGGACTCCGCGTACAAAGTGTGCAGATTGACATTGAGGAGACTGAATTCGATTCGTTTGAGCTCAGCGATATTTTCAGGCAAGGAAAACATAAAAATGAGGGAACGTGATGCTTAAAACAGGGATGACTGTTCCGAGACAATTACACACAATTTATAATTTCAAATAGAACCAGAATAAATTCTCTATTCTAATCGCACCTAGACACGGAAATATCTTTGAAAGACATTGTTTCCCTGCACCGATAAAAAAAAATAGCCTTGGCAAATATCACTGAGCTTCGATCACGGTTTCAACCCAGAGCCTATACCGACTACGAATCTTTTATTCGAACATGCCCCTCCATGTTTTAAACGCTTCCCTAAGGGTCACAATCAACTCTAGGTAAATCAGGTACAAGGTTTGGACCGCGGGGCTGTCGTAATCCTTGGTAAAGGACATTCTTGGACAGCGGCGTGCCATTTTGCTGAAAGGCGTGTAATTCACCATTCTATATAGCAGCCACCTATTTTCCATCCATAGAGTTTTTTGGGAATGGACAAGTTTTTTTTTTAAATACAGGTGTGGTGGCATGGTGTTTCCTTAAGTGAATAGGGCGTTTGGAACGTGGATACTGGTTTAGCTTTATCCATAATGGGGACGTTTTCAGGATCCTTCAATTGATCTTTGCATCCATTTTCTCGTTGCTAAAGAATCAACGACTGTTTGCTGGTTTGTAATGAAGAAAACTCGGGAACAAATGACATGGACTAAGTTGCTTGGCTTTATCGTCCTTAGAAGGCTTTTGTCCACGATAGATTTGTGCCTGAGGCTTTCATGAACATGCTGAATCATTGCATTTCTTGTTCAACGGTGCTTCCACACCCTTCCCTCGCTAATAAGCAAAAGACACAATTGATTAGAGAGATGGCTTTGATCAATGTCAGATGAGAAAAAAATTCGGAGCATTGCATCCCACAAGATGTACCTAATTCCGAAGATGTTTCAAAAGCTTCCCGAACTAAAGAGTTCCTGCGAGTGTCATGGACGTGCTCCCGTTCAAGCTCCGTGCGCTCTTCTGTTAAGCAATACTGTTCAAATGACTATAACGAAATAATAATTAGTAAAATACCGTACATCGTGTCAAGAAAACAGACCCACTTCCGCTCGTCTCCGAAACTGTTAATGAGTCAGGCTACGCTGACGAAACCCAAAGCTGTTCTTCTAATGAATACAATATGGGTCGTATCTCGACATCGGCACCTTTACACTAACGACTTTCTTACACTAGAAAAAATTGCACAAAATGTAGCTTTGACGATAGACTTCACTGTATCTGCTCTAAGCAGGTATAAGAATTATCACTACATTAGATATCCATGGACCACGAAAACAACGAACTACGTAGGCGAAATCGGTTCGGCTTCAGCTATAAACGTAGATCAAATTAGACGATTTTCAAATCCATGCATAAAAGCCCGCGCTGTACTTTCCTGGCCACCAATCGCAAATGCGAGTTCGACAGCGTCCATCATGACATAGTTTTTTTTGTCAGTTAGTCAGCCTTAACGTGGTCTCAGCTCTACGGCCCTCTGTCTCTCTGCAGTCCTCGAGATTCACTTGTACGAACGTACTGACAAAATACCATTAATGGAAGTTAACTTCTACAGCGTACCTAACTAACGACTAGTAACTAACTAAGGTTCATCTAAAATGACAGATTTCCTATACGTTATTAATGATCTAGAAAGATCTAGCAGAGTGCCGCTATAATGTATGTCAGGCGACAGTTCCTTTAAATACGTCCTTTTTGCACAAGTAAATTCATAGATGTCGGAAGTCTTCGACCACTGGAAGCATGGTGCGATGCACATAAGGTACCAACACTGCGAGCGTTTACGTTTGTACGATGCGAGGGCAGGCCAGCGTATCTATGATTGTATATAATGAGCACATCATAAGGCTTCTATAGTAAAGCTTAGTAATGTCACAGTCGATGCTACATTGGTCCAGACGGTAGGGTAACAGGGCAGAAAGGTCCTAGGTGTACAGAAGAGATACGAACATGGTCACTTGAAAATGGATTTTTTTTATTCATACAGGCTATGTGAAACAGGTCGCTTGGAGAACCCGAAGCAGCAATTCGTAGGCTCTTTCTGTCAAAGGCTTAGCGGTCCGAGCCCCCGCGCGGGAAACGAAACTCCGCCATAGTAACCATACCAATGCAACCGTACCCTTAGCATAAGAGTGGCCTAAAAATGAAGCCGTCCCACAATTGTTGCCTAAGCTGGCAAAAGCTGGGTATATACCAAATGTATATATAAATGAAGACATTGTTAGTAGGTAGCAATAATAGTCTAGTTTATATAGTGTTAGCGCTCAATTAGAAAAGCTAAACAGAGTACTATGAAATATCTACCTGGCCTATTCTCTTTGCTTTCTAACTATAAAGATAGAAATCAGTAGACATACTGCTTTTATGAGTAATGGTACTTTTATTTCCTGTTTTAGCCAAGTCAAATTGGTTTGTCGTTTTAATATCAATTTACGGCAGTATCAGATCGCGGACGTTGCGAAATGTTCCAAAGAAAGAATAATGTCTTTATTATTTATTTGTTTTTATGTTTATTGTGATTGTTTGTAATAGACGTGCCACCTGACTAAATTATATATTTTTAAGAGCTACAATGACACTTGTCTTTTTAATTTTCCAAAGTTACTTTTTTTTTTTTTTTTTTTTTTTGAATAAACGAAGTTGAACAGATAACCTGTATAAAATGTGATGGAGATTTAAAGATGAACTTTGTTAAATTAAATGTAGATAGGTATTCTCAATAGGTTATTAGTAAACACTGTTAATAAGTCATATAAGCAAGATGAGATGTTTGCTCGATATGACTACTGAACGTCACCCGCGAAAAACTCTCAAGGGTGTCAGGGCTACTTAAGCAGCATAGGAATGACGGTACCACGCAATAACTAAAAACAAAAACCAGAGAAAAGTAAATCGAGCATGGTGGGCATAATTATCTATTTAGAGAGCAAAGGGGGAACACTGAAATACCTCGAACGAACAAGTAGACAAGATAGTAGATAGCATTCGATCTATTTCTTGGTATTACAGTGTGATCACGTATATTAAATATGATAAAATCAACTGCCATTATTAGCGCAAACTAATTTATTTGTTAAAGTAAATAAAATTAATCTTAGTTTATGAACCAAAGCCAATTTAGGGCAATTTGTTGTTTCCCTTTTTGTCGATTTCTTTGACTTTTATATTTAGGGGGCATTAAATAGCTTGGAAAATCTATCCTTTACTTTCCGTTTATATCTGTCGACTGCATGTGCTCGAAATGTATTTGTTAGACGTATAAGATTTTCCTATATAGGAACGAGCGTGATAGTGTTGTGAATTGAACTAGGTCTGCAGCGGCGGAATCCCTCCGTTTTCGCTGAGGTCGCCCATGTGTCGATCCTGTCTTACTGTTGAAAGTGTCTTCAACAAGTAGGGCATGCATGACCGGGGGTGCCGGGACCATCTATGACACTATCGCCATCGAGCGAAATGTCGACCAGGTTTGGCCTGATCGGCTTCCCTCGACGACGGCTTATGTTCAAGGCGAGAGAGAATGAAGTTGGTTTGAAGGGGGGGGGGGGGGGTAATCATTCGTGCGACTCTTTGAATCCTTGGACAACGCATATCTATCTTGAATCCCCATCAGTGTTCGGGTGCTTCCGTCAGACTACCCCCATGAGTATCCGTGAACACGCTGATTGGTGTGGGCGGTCCCGTGATGGGAGAGGGCGGCCGGCCAATAAACGATCGAGGAGCGGTCTTTGTCAAGGTCTTTGAAGTCATGAAGCTGACCACGTCTTCAGATGGCGTAAAGCGTGAATATTCCAAGCCGCTATGGAGATCCTTTTACGGTAAGTTTCTCTCGTTAACAAACGATTAAATGTGACATTACATTGTCTTCGATGATAGGGATGTGTTACACCACTTTACGCTGATAGGGCTTTGCGCGTGATTGACAACCTAGCGAACGGAAAAGCACAAGATGCTTATTCTACTTAATTTAGTTTTCCTTTTCAAGTCCTAAAAAATAATTATTCACATCAAAGGATCACTTAACTACGGAGCTGAAGGCGACGTGCGCATGCACGTGCAGGCGCCCTTACCCGCCGCTGTAATGCGATAAAAGTAACACTAGCGGGAGGGTATGGCGTGCTGTATCGGTAGTGTGGTACGTCACTGCATGTATCGTGATTTATACCTGTAATACGTCGATTTGGCTTGGGTACTTGGAAGGTGGAGAATCTGTTGGAAACGGAAGCAATATCACGGCCCAAGTAACTTTCGTGATGTGCGTTTGCCAAAATCAAAGTGGAGCTTTTCTTGGCATGATTAAATAGAGAGACTTTGCTGAAGTAGCATAGAGCGGTTGCGCAAGTACGCTTTCGTGATGGCAGTCTCTTTCTGTTCATAGTTTGTTTTTTGGAAAACTGATAAAGGTCCACAATGTTCCTAAAGATGCAAGCCTATTCAGGCCGAGCAGCAGCTTGTGCAGTGTAGTTTGATATTGAACACGATAACGTCCTAGAAGAAACGTAGTGCCGGCGCGCCTCGAAAAATGTTCATTTTTTTTATGTTCATCGTTAGAGAAGTGTCCTTACCATTCGATTCCCATCCATAACTCATTGATTTATTGCGTTTCTTTTATTTGCAGAGTAGTATACGAATTACTGGTGACTCTATATTTCGTCGAAAATGGTCTTGGACAGACGCTTAATATTGGTAACAATTTCTTTATTTTTTTTGTTTTATCCTAGCGTTTTAGCACTTCTAAAAATGAAATTCGTGCGATACCGTTACGGTGAGCATACGTAGATGAAAGCTTCTAACAAAGTAAATTTGATATAAAGAACCCTGTACTATTTTGATTGATCACCCAGCCAAGTTACCAAGCTAGTCCTACCGTCGTTTCTTCTTTGTGTGTCCTTTATTGTCATACCAGCCTGTATTGGCTTACAAATCGGCCATACCGCAAGTGTGCCTCTTACTCATAGTTCTGAGTTTGCTAAATTCGCAGACCGCTAAGGCGGTACCGATCGAAGAACATCAGTCCCACAACGAACGGTGTTCCCTGAGGCAATGTAGATCTGTACTGATATGTGGCACCCTACGTTCGACATAGAGAGATATACACCGATATAACCTCAGACCAACAATGAAATTGTTTCATAGCGACTTAGGGGATTTAGCTGCAAATAGCTCGTATATACAAGTACTAAAGATTATTTCCTATACACTTGGGAGCATATTTCACACAAACTGGTCGGTTTGTCTATTAAGCAACTGTTGTGAAGACGTAAACCGGATTTGCTTAGTTCTTTACGCATAGTACTTTGCCATAAAAAAAAAAATAATATTAAGAACGCTTCCCAGGTTCGTTTATGATAAAGTCAATTTTCAGCTGGGCCTTCTCTGGTCCGGACCATAACACACACACATATATATATATTATTGCAAACAAGCAAAAGTTTATCTTTAATATTGAATAAGATATAATAGATCGGTCAGAAAGCGATTTCAGCAATTTTTAGATCTTTTTGTTTTAAGGCGAATGTTGTCTGACCTGGCCCACGTTTGCTACAGAGATTACGTTTTAACAGAGCTCGCAAATAGCAGTGTCCTACATGATCGAAGACAAAGTATCAAGGGCTGCATATATGATATTTTATTCATTATCCTGCTGGGAAAGCATCGTTGAAATGACGACGATCAAAGATGCATACTAAATATTTGCCGGATAAATAGATCAAGACAATGTTACGAGCAGCCGCATCGGTGTCGGTGTAAGAAAGCCAATGGGGTAGATTTAATTTTTCCCTAAAGGCTAGCAGTGTTTAGAAGGGCTGAAAAAGGAAAACTACTTTTTAAGCTATTCAATAGTTTTAGGCTAACATAGATATCTATTGGTCTAATTGATGCCAGAGAAGCATTTTGGCTCTTGAAATAAATAACTGCCATCATGTAACAAGAACTATTATCGGGTGAGCCTTCAGTAACGTTACATGTAAGAAAATTCTATTCATAGCTCGGATTGCTTCAAGGACTTCCGTATATTATTCAGTATCGGTACAATAAGCAGTGATTGACCCTGTACACGAACCAAAGTCTAAAAGAACGATGAGTATTGAAGGTTCGAACGGTAATATCTATCGCTTAAGAGTTGCTAAGCTAAACAGCGAAAGCAGTTTTGTCAAGCTCAGACCAGTAATTAACATTAATAAGCCGTTCTATCGTATAGTCTTTGTAAATGAGCTGTATCAAACCTAAACCGCCAGAGCGGTGGGGCAAAACGGTATCGGTCTACGCCGATCTCAAGGACTGCCATCTCGTGCCGTACTGACCCTTATTGTTGTTCTCTCATTGTTGATTTCTATCTCCGCGTACAGTTTCTATTAATTAGAAAAGCTCATCACTGCCAAGACAACTTTTTAGGGTCGTGTAGTCGAAGTAACGACGCTTGTTTGGCTGATTGGAAGCCGCAGTTATTGCCACTATTCAGTATTTACATATCTTTCTTTGTGAGCTCAACGATCCCGAAAGGGACAAAGGGATCTCTTGTTAATACTAGCAGTGCATTGTCACTGCCTGAATTATGATGCCCAGAGCTACGCGAAACAGATTATTAAACACCAAGGTATTGGTGATGAGGTGTTTTAGTCATACGGCATTAAATTTACTAGACCTTATTTCTGGTATGAGTTCTCATATACAACAAGCCTAGTTTTTCTATGCCGTTCGCAACAGAGTCGCGGGAAAAGCACTCACTCTCACTTTATTTAGCAGAAAATATAGTCAACTAATTATGATTTTATTTTAAATATGAACGTTTCCATACAGAGGTCTTCATGTTTCTCTTTGTCCATGTAATAATGTACATATATACAGATCCGTCCAACTAGAATTCAGCAGCTCGATACCGATACATTGCACACGATGCGTTCTTACGAACGCATCGTGTGCAATATATCGGTAATGGAAACGAAAAATTCTTGGACTTGCAATGAAAATCGTTTCCTGATAAAAGTAAAACTGAGCCCAATGACCCTAGTTGTTTTTGGGTCAAGCTAAACCCATATTAAGGTATACGACGTAGCAATCGAACGCATTTTGATTAAATGAAACAATTCTATCTATAGTTGCTGGCTAATATAAGTTGCTTGGGAGAAGAGCGGGAAGAACTCCTCGGGGGATAATTCCACCGGATTCCTTTCAGCAACAATAAACCTAACTTTGCAGGACGATTTCCGCCTACGGTAAAGGTACAATTTCGTTACGGCGCTTTCCCAATCCGTTTAGGCTACTGCAAAATTAGTGCGTTGCGCCCTATATTCTATCCTGCTGCAAAAACCTGCAGATATGTTAGCTGGTATGTTAGACCGTTACTAAAGATTCTCCTAGGTTACTGCTTGAATCACTGCGAGGCCATCTTTGTTTCATATAGAGTAAAACGCTGGTTGAACGTCAATACAAGATAACATTTTCTCCTTTGAGGAAACAGAAACATGCAATATTGTAATCAAAAACCGGGCGAAGCTATATATCCATATGACTCTACATTTTCATGTGTGCGGCTCTAATTCAAGCCTATTTGTTTATTAGACCTAGCTCATCCATTACCTGACAAAAATTATATACAATAAATATAAAAACGAGATTTTGACATTCATTCGGCATAGCGCCTGATAATTAGGTATTATTTATTGCTCAAATATCGAAGTGCCGGATGTTCTGAGTGCCTTATAGATTACATTAGAGATCAGGCTGGTTGATAATATAACTACTGAAAATTTTATATTTTTTTATATCAACAAAGCAATGCGTAGCAGTTGACGCATTTTGCAGTGATCTGTCAACTTTACGAAGAGTTATTAAACCTGGGCCAACTCCGTCGTAGCCTCGCAGATCTTACCCGCCCTTGGCAACGAGGGACCTCCTTGCGCGCGCGCTCGCCTATGGTCCGTCACTCTTGGATGCGCGCAGCGACGGGTTGCTGGACCATAAGACTAGCCCAATATATCACACACACACACACACATATATATATATATATATATATATATATATATATATATATATATATCTGTAGAGAGAGAGAGAGTAATACAAACCCAGCTTCTTACCTATAACCATGTTCCTTTGTCCCTTTTTGTAACGAATTATGCCAGAACAGAAACTCCCCATCAATGTATCATTTGTAGACATAACATAAGCATCACGCTCCCCGCCAGCGGTCGAAACCGCGCAAGAAATGTCAGAACAAGAGTCGTTCTGCTAGGAATACCCCGAGGGAAACGATCGATCAAGCTACAGTTCTCAGCCCAGCTAACTATTTCTTACCCCCCTCTTTCTGTAGCAGGCTCCCTGTGTTTTTCTCTATCTCGACTTCATTGGGTTCAGCTCACGCGTTACAACCCAACTTTCTCGCTTCAGCCTACTAGATGAGCGTCCGCGTCGTGCATGTTACCACGGCGACTTGAATCTACCTACATACAAATATTTGCTTGTGCGCGCGTATGTAGCATGGCGCTCGGACCGATAGGCATGATAGAACAACAGCCTATCCAGCACTCCGAGCACCACCATTGTTACTGGCTACAAATACTTTTTTCGATTGAAAAATCGTTTGTACCTCTCACGCCTCTTGTTTGATAGCTTATTTGTTAAGCACCTACTGTGCCCATGTAATCTTTTTTTGGCGTAGCCTTTTTTTTGTTGTTCGAACATTGCATCCGCTTAACTAAATTACATATACATATTTGCTACATATATTCTAATTACACCTAAATGAGCAACAACTCGGATTTCAGTGGCGGCCAGTGGCGAGTCCGCGTGTATTATTTACTCAGTCAGTGTGATCACCTTTAAAAATGGCCATTGGAAACGCTGTGCAATCACTTAAGTCGCTTACACGGATCTTATTCAATAGCGTTGACCCCGGACTCACTGCAGACAATCTTTGACCATTCGAGGCTGAAGTAGGCCTTATTCGAAAATACCTACTAAAATCATACTTGACCGTATGTAACGTAAACTCAAAAAAGTTACGAGATATGTTTAAGACCCATGTTTTATATTTACGACCCATAATCGTGATTTGTTCGTTGTTCGCACGCTAGGCAGTACCTTAATCGCCTTCAACTCAGGCAAGCATGATGACCAGTGGCCCTGATTCTACTACCATAGCTATAATGTCATACCTAGGAAACAGTCTGATCTGATCAATTTTTTTGCCAACTGACAGCCGTCATCGTCGAGAAGAAGTTCGAGCTGGCAAGACAAGCCGTTGAAGCTGGCCTACAGCGTGCAAAAAACGACGGAAAAACTATCCATTGGCAGTTCGTCGTTATGGATGCAGACGACGAATTAAAAGATTGTAAGTTTAAAATCATGCTAAAAACATTCAGGCTTATTAAGTAGTAAGTATTTGAATAGAACACTTGCACAGATGGAACGGCAGAATGTTCTATAAACTTCTACTCCTGTCTTAAACACCGCTCAGCAATTATGATTATTAACTCTAATAAACCAATGTGGGAACGCACGGCGGCTGAGCCTTGGATTTTGTCGACTTCAGTGATCAGATAGGACAGATGCTTTGTTCATATGAAGTTTTTTCGTATATATTAAAAGCTAGTCTGGTTTTGAATGGGTGTTCTCGACGGGCTTGTTCAGTATGCGACATCATTATGGAGAATCAGCCGAGTCTCGTTATAAATACGGTTCGTACACCCGGAAGCAACTATTATAAACTGACAAAAGAAATCAAGCAAACAGTGAGAAATCTCGCTATACCAACACTGGATCTCTCATACGGTATGTTGTTTGAGATGTATTTCCTAATGGGTATTTAACCTATTGTTGTCACAATGGTACGACGCCGCATGAGTAAAATACATGTCGATTATATTGTTTGACCACCTAGTTAATTCGTAAGTAACCGAAAGACTTATCGTTTGATAGGTTTTTGTATAGCTGTAATCTGTTGTTTTTCTGTTTGTATCGCAATGATCGCATGATGTGTTTCTGCCCCAGTCGCAGGCTTAGAACTGTTCACAAACAGGAATTCTAAAATGGATGAAAAAGAGCCCAAGTACCGTTGTGTTTACGAAAATTTAGTGATTTAAACATGGAGAATACGGACTTCAATCCCTTCAGATGAAAGTTGGTTCTGTAAACAGATCCTTGAATATTAAAATTAGTTTTATATTTGAAACAATTTATAAGCTATATTTTTACGTTACGCAGTTACTTTGCGAATTCCGCTTGCTGAGAACATTTGGAGTGGATGCATTGAACTCATTGTTATTGTGTGCGTCGTAAATAGTTTTTTTGTCAAGGTTTTGTCGGTGTGGCGTATAAGGGTTCCGTTGACTGTAGCCGCTATCATAAGGCGACTTCGAAAACGTCTCTAGCATTTTCCTTATTCTACTACAGGTTTTTTGACTCCAGGAGATGATGTAGAAAGATCTGCCATAGGCTCAATGATTTCGTTTGTCTACATCAATCTTCAACTGATTAGAACTAGACAGCAGCCTTCTTAAATCTAATATTTATTTACTGATACCGTGAACTCATTTAGGCGTTGGCTATTGACTCATAGATGGCGCGCTCCCCTGCCATTTATAGCCTATTTACGCCGCAAACAAGGGAATTAATAGATGTGGAAATATTGCTGTTTTGCCATCGTGAGAAGCTGTCACAGGGACTATGGAATGACTTCAGGACACGGGACCAATCCCAAGTCCTGCCTACCGTACCTGCTCTAAGCAGCGTACACAAATGCAGAGCTTATTCTTCCGTGAATAATCACTTCGAACATATTAACATAACATAGGCCTATTTTTATTTATTTTTACGTCATAAGCATTTTCTGATAAACTGCAGTGACCAAAGGCCTTATTATAGCTATAACCTTGCGATATTACATTCTACTTTATGGGGCGGCAATAACACGGCACAGGAAGCACCGACGAATATCAGATGAGTGGGTGGAATGGTAAAAAACCAGAGGAGAATGACTACTTGATACACGTGACGCCGCCAGGGGATTCGTACACACAGGCCGTTCGGGAACTGAGCATTAAGATGGACCTAGCGACAGCTGGAATTCTTTATGATAAGAGTGTCAGTAAGTGATCAAGCTACTAAAGAATAAAAGTAGCGCCAATTACTAATCTGTACACAGTATTTATATGACATATGTATATGTTATTATGTTCTTGAAAATACACAAGTTCATTCGCTGAACTTATCCACTTTATCTACTCGTCCATTGTAACTTGTTTAGTCCAAATACTAAGTAACTCATTCTCGTTTACCTATGTTACAAGTTATCGACCACAAATACGCTCGCCTTTTGGAGAACGTTCCCACGCGACACATCATGCGCCAAGTGTCCGAATCGTCGGCGGATTTTGTTAACAAGACGAAGGTTATTCAGTCAACTGATGTGTCCAACTATTTCGTTGTGGGAACTATTAGCCACCTGAGTAATGCCCTCCATTCCGCCCAGGAGAACGACTGGAAACCGCGTCATCATTGCTGGGTGCTAATTACAAAACAGGAAGGCGAACCGGTCTGTGAGGATTGTATGAACCATGAAGTACTCTTTGTCCACCCTGCTGATAAGGAAGGAAAGCGTATTGGAATCGATGGCGCGTACGGCAGTGAGAAGGTACCATCCTCTAGATAGATACCGCCCTCTAGCCAGAAATAAGGTGACACTTGGCAATTTTCTCGATCTTCAATAATGTATTATTACTGGAAAGGAATAGAAAAAGATCTACCTATACAATAACACGTATTTTTTTGATTTACGATTAGCTGGACGGATTGTTCTATGAGGAAATTACCTACTACATGATAACCCGTATTTTCGCGGATAACAAGTATTCGAAGCAGCCTGTTAGGGCATCGTGTCGTGAGAAACCCGCCACACGAGATGATTATAACCTATTAAACGCATTGGAGTCATCGAAGCTTTCGACCCGCTACGGTGACATTTACTTCACTGATGCGGGAAACAAACCCGGCTATCAAGCCATTAATATGAAGGTAACTTATAATTCGCATCTGCTAATTTTCGAAATATTTTCTTATTCTCGTCTGTAGAACATATATCGTTAAACGAGCAACACGTTGATAGCACGACCATGAATAAGTGAGTCTGTTAGCAGTGAGTCATTGTTTGCCTCGTGTTAAGCGTCAGCCACTTAATGCCGGTGCCGTTTGTAAAACATACAACGACGAAATTCCGTTTGCCTTATAAAGATATAGCATAATGATGAAGATGTAGCATAAATGACTAGATGATCGCTAGTAGAAATAGTTTTTGACCTCATGCGGACTTCACTAGGTGGCGCACTTTAACTACACGGCGTCTAAAACTCGACAAGACAACGAAAAAGGCTTTTACGTGTATGGGGGTGATGCGAAAGCGGCGATGTGGACCAAAGCTGATCAGACCGCACTGGAACAATTCGGATCGGTGACTTTCTACAAAGTGGTCACTCTAATCGTAGGTTTTAAGTGAAGAATTGTGTGAATCAATGTTATCAAATGAAATTACTTCGATTATGAGCTTCGCTTTTATCTTTCAGCACGTCGATTTCAATCGTTGTGTAGACAGACGTATGAGTAGACGAGACCATAAGCGATCGAATAGTTGATTTAGGACACCTATTGCATTTTTTGTTGCACGGCTGCATAGCAACCTCCGTTCGTTTATAAAGGCAACGGATCAGGCCCAGAGTTTTACGGTTATTGTATCGACCTGATTGACGAAATCAAGAAGATTCTCAAATTTGAGTATAATATTTACGCTGTTGAGGACAAGCACTTTGGATCGAAAGACAAGGAGACCGGCCTATGGAATGGACTTATTGGCGAGCTCGTAAAAAAGGTTTGAAATCAACCGATCATAAGGAACACGTACGAATATGCTTTAGGCTTATGGAAATATGTTGGAACATGAAAGGTATCACAAGCCGTGTTGTGGTCCTATCTATCTCTTATCCTACTAGACACAAAGAATAGTTTTCCCTATGTGAGGAACTAGATATTTACGAACTGCACTGGGGCTTCTTCTACACCATGTATCTAAAACCCGCTGATATCTAGTAGAACCGTATGGGTCTCTCAAATAGTGCCGACTCACATTTTGCCAGACCGTGTGGCATTGCCGTGTTACACAATACAGAAATTTTCCTTATAGCATACGTTCTACATGAAACATCCCTATCGAAGCTGTTAAAAAATTTGATTCTTTATTGTGCTCACGAGCAGAAAGCGGAAATCGCCCTTGGACCGATCGCGGTCATGGCGGAACGCGAGACAGTGGTTGACTTCACGGTGCCTTATTATGACCTTGTCGGTCTGTCAATTCTGATGAAAAAACCCGAGATTAAACCCTCGCTATTCAAGTTTCTTACTGTACTCGAGACAAATGTGTGGGGCTGCATCTTGGCTGCCTACTTCTTTACATCGTTTCTGATGTTCGTTTTCGATAGACTATCGCCGTACAGCTATAGGTAAGCAAAAATTCTAACCTCGATACTTGACAACATTCGGGATGTTTGTATACTGAACGATCTTTTCAATAACCGACAGCAATAGGCTTCTATTTAAGGTCTGGTAGTTGAGAGTCACTCATCGTATAATTTATTCGATTTTCTACTAGCATAGCTTGAGATAACTTGAATGAAGTTTGTAATGCTCTTCGTCGAATATGGCTTTTCCTACCGGGGGTAAAGAGCGACAGTTGGCGCACACACACACACACACATATAACAGTCTTATAAAATAATAATGTGTTCGGGTCCCTTCAGAAACAACAAGGAAAAATACAAAGACGATGACGAGAAACGTGAGTTTACCCTGAAGGAGTGCCTGTGGTTCTGCATGACATCGCTGACCCCTCAGGGCGGTGGTGAAGCTCCACGAAATTTATCTGGTCGACTGGTTGCAGCGACCTGGTGGTTATTTGGTTTCATCATAATTGCTTCGTACACCGCCAATTTGGCCGCTTTCCTCACTGTGTCCCGTCTGGAGTCGCCAATCGAATCTTTGGATGACCTTTCTAAACAGTATAAGGTCAAGTACGCTCCCCAAGGTCAAACGACAGCCTCTACCTATTTCCACCGAATGGCTAACATCGAAGAGAAATTCTATGAGTGAGTATTACGACATTATGAGGTGATGGTTTCGCTTGAAAACTACAGTGTGTAAACAAAATCATATTACAAGACTTGACATAAGTTTCGACGCACATAGTAAATATTACTTTAGATTGCAGATCTTGTTGCTAAATCATCGGATGTATTGCTCACTGAAATCTCATTTACATGATAGGATTTGGAAAAACATGTCTCTCGATGACACGCTCACTGATGATCAGAGGGCTGAGTTGGCCGTATGGGACTATCCAGTCAGTGACAAATATACTAAAATTTGGTGGACTATGCAGGAAGCTAGTCTGCCCCTGACCTTCGAGGAAGGCGTAGCCCGCGTCAAAAATAGTCAGGGAAGCGACGGTTTCGCATTCATTGGTAAACGAAATAACTATTTCAAACATTATCTGCGTATATGCATATATTCAAATCTACTTACAACATAAACCTGAATTAGATGTTAGCAAAGGACCTGAAACAAGTTATAAATCTTACCTATAGAAGCATTATAGACTATGTCAATGGAAGACCATGTCACAGCCAGTTCAGAAAGCTAGGTCATATAGAGCTTCCTTACCAACTCTAAAGTTGGCAATGTTCTTGGCAATGTTCTAAGTAAGTCTTTTAGATTCCCAAGAAAGCCCTTGAAATTGTTTTTGGATACATTTTTAATTATAACTATTGATTGTTCTTTGAGTTATTGATTATCGTAAATATAAGATTTGGCTTTTAATTTAAGCCATCCGATCATACATGCCCTAAAATTAATCTTTTATGCGCCATTTTAGCTGATGCGACACAGATCAAGTACGCAACAATGACCAACTGCGACCTTACCCAGATAGGCTCAGAGTTCTCGCGAAAGCCGCTGGCGCTTGCTGTACAGCAGAATTCTCCACTTCGTGATCAACTTTCAAGCGCGTACGTAGCATGACCCAGGTCTAGATTAGATATGCGTTTAAAACGAGTGAGATAAGCGTATAAAAATCCGTGGTTCCTCACTGGTTACGGCCTAGTTTTTACCTCTTCATTGTACTGATAGCGCATACGGTTCATTTAATTGTGTTTTATGCTCATCCGACTCAAAGCACCCTCTTTCCTTTCGAAAATTTGACCCTAACTCACACCGTGATCATCAAATCGCCTATTTTTAGACGTTAGTTGATTGTTTACCTGGCCATCTTCGAACTCATCTTAGCCACAGCGTGAGCTGTCGAAAACAATAACAACAAATATTCTGTTTCGGATACGCTCCGTAACTAGGCCAAATAACCAGTTATTTTAGTTCTCGCTGTTCTGCGCTACTTTGAGGCGGTTAAGATTTCAGGCAAGTGTTTATGTTCAAACTTTAAACTATATTACCATTCATATTCAATTCCCTACCAACGGCAGCTCTCTACTAAAAACCAACTGAATCATTTAAGTTTATCTAAAAACCCTTGGGTAGAAAGTCGACATGTAGAGGTACACAGAACGGCCAGCATATGTGTATATTGCAACCTCCTGCACATTATATGGCGCCAAGCGTACATTCGTCGACGATCGTTTCTTTTGTTACCCATTTTCGATTATCTATTCCCAACGATGCAAACAATAACATTTACTGAATGGTTCCTCACGTATCGAATATTTTGGGGTCGTAAAATCTACTTAACCCACGCTGGTCATTTAGCACTAAAATGTAAACGTCGACATAAAATGTTTAACGAATGCTTCTACACGACCATGACCACTTCGGGAAACATTTGGCCATGTCGTCGTTTTGTACCTGGAGATTTGGTCTTGCAATGCCTATTACCATAAAAAATTTGGTACTTGACCATTGGACCATAGAAATGCACCAACCATTTATACGAGCCATTTCCAATATGCCTTGCTGCAATTTTCCGGTTGTGAACTAAGTTCTTAAAGTCAGTCTTAGTGGCTAATGTCCATTTCTTTCAAATTCGTTGGGACATGCTCCCATCGCTGTTTCAAATTCTAGCATAGAAAATCGTCATCATACGGTTTGATAAATCTGTTGAAGGAAGGTAAGGCCAGTAGGACCCGCTTCGGCTAGACTTAGAGGGGGAAACTCCTTGCCACTAATATGCCACAAAGTGATATATGATAGTACAATACTACTTGGACAAAGGATAGGAATAATGTATATATATATATATAAAAATATTCTGTCCAGCAAATTCTGTGTTATCTCACTATGAGTACGGATCGTAACTTTCTTCGGCCAGAACGACAAAAAATGCCTCGTCTGAGTACAAAGCGACCTACTTTCCGATCTTCTCGCAGTTCAGCGATTACTATTGCTCACCGACGGCTCACCAGTTGAAGTGCCGCCAAGTCGTCATCGTTGTAGAGGTTCTGGATAATCAAACTGGTAGGCTAGTCCAAGATTTGCTCACGCAACGCGAAACTAGAACAGCTCGTGGAACCCGCTCCCTCCAGCAAGTGCCAAAGGCTTCCGGCATATAATCTCGAACCACCTGGAACAATTCAGCATAGCACTCCTTCAGCGGCGAGAAAAACAGGGAAACCTGATTTCGTCGAGCTTCGTTCCTAACTCCTCTGGCAGAGGCCGCTTGGCACTCCGAAACGTTTCACCAACTTTCCCATAGCGAAAGAAAATTTCTTCCAGCAAGCTTGCAACTCTTGTTTTGTCCCACGTTTGGTCTACACTGATTTTGGCACCGTACCGCTATTGGTAAATGTCTACGCCCGCGTCTCACGACCTAGCCCAGTGACCACTTCCGTCGCTTCGCAAGTCGCTCGTACTCGCTAGCCCTTCGCTTAGACTTGCTCTCATCGAATCTCTGGGAACAACCCCCAATCAGCCAGCCGTTGGAGAAACTCTTTAGCTACTTCGGTCATATCGCAATCCATCGCTCCGCTGCCATCGAAATGAAGCGGACTGCTTTAGCTTTATCGCTGGCTGACAGGAACGAGCTCCGCTCTTGTATTCATAGGCGTGTATTTATTTACATATATTTAAACTATAATATCTTGTTTATCGCGATAAGCACATATTTTTATCATGGTACAAAATTGTGCCGGGCGGATTTGATTTGCTAGGTGACATGCGCAGATATATCGTCCAAATGAATGATCCAATATGTTGTAGCGGTGACATGATAATTTTCGCTCAGCGGAGTAACTTTTGGCAAGTGAATATTGTGACGTAATGACGAAGCGGAACTGGAATCACTGTGCCAAATATTAAGCGAATATTTCTCACTATTTGATTAAACGCGGTATAGGACTGGTGGAAAAAATCGCTGGCAGCGATCGACTGGCGATATACCTTAATCATCTGGTCTACCTCCATCTAAATTAGTTTCATCGGCTTATACGTTTTTTTTTCCCGTAATTTATGTGTTGTCTAAGCAAAACAATCAGCGGCGCCATACGCTAGTCAATATCGTTGTTCGATATTTTTATGAAATTAATATTTTTCCTCTCAATTTTTACATCATCATAGTGTACAATTATATATATGTGAGATTGCTAAGTATGTTTATAGTACTCGATCGAGCTTTGGCTGAATCATAAAGAAGCGAAATTACCGCCTCGTTTCACTATCGTAGTTGTGTTTGTCTCAATTCTATGTTAAACTGTAATTAAGTTATATTTCATCAAACTCAGTAAATTGAGCCCTCATAATCCTGATGGGGGCTAAACCGGCGAGATAAGAATGCGGGGCTATATGGACCAGCACTATTTCGAATGTCGTCGATCGCTTATCAGGCAGATAAATTAGAAAAATCAAATTGTCCCTGAGTACAATTCTCCATAGTAGGCACACATGTATCCATTATTTTAGAGTAGCTTTCGAAAGAAATTGTGCCGTCGATATTCTCATGCAGGATCATCGAAAAGAAAATACGTTTGTCGACAGGACTCAAACGCGTCATCCTGATAATCGCGATTACTATGTTACACGGTCACTACTACGACGATTAGTTAACGTCTTCCATTTGCTAACAGGTCAAATTTCTGCAGGCATGCTTGTCCTTTTAAGTTGACTGAATAAATTTATCTAACAGCGCAGTAGAATAAGCATTTCTCAGTGGCGCGTCGTCGAAACTACGCGATGTCGCCGACAAGGGTATCTAATTCCTAAATGTATCAGATTTTTAAACGTATCATCGTATCCGCAAATGGAAACCCAGTTCTGCCGTATTTTGTGTGCACCTCAAGGACCATATACCAATGGGGGCACCTGTTGGAAACTGAGGTTTTTCAAGTCTGTCTTGATGGATCACACGGTTTCAAGGCTGTATTAACCGTTTTATCGCGACTACATGCTGTTCCCCGGAGAAGGCATGCTTGCTAGTTATGGATAAGCACGAGATTATAGAGATTTAAGTGCGATCAAATTGGCTTTGAAAAAGGGCATCCATATCGTACACATTCATCATGGCGCAAACAATCTACAACCACTGGACGCGGCAGTCATTTATACAATTCAGTAGAATGTTGTCAGTGCTTACAGTAGAAGAATCACGATCTATCACATAATCAGATTCGTAGAAAGTGCGTACGAGGAATAATTTTCGGTAGGAAATATTGTTTCAAAGAACAGATATCGTTCTGTTGAAGGGAAACATAATCATAGAAGATGATCTTTTTTTCCTTCAATGGCACAGACTGATAATTAGCCAGTGCTGTTGAGTTATCACGGAGCGTCACTCCGGCAGGTCAGCCATGTATTCTCGGAAATAGAAGCTTTGTCATGGGAAGTCCCGTTGCTGATGCCCACCCTACCGCAAGTAGCAAATCGTAGAGCGCACAAGTCACCCGTTGTTCTCACAAAGCATCATCAGTAGTTTGTTTTTGAAGACATATGCGCTTATTTGCTTTAACTGTCCGACAGAGTAAATTACATTCAACTAACTTCCAAATAAATTTACTGCCCACTCGTATATTAATACCTGTTTCTTTAGAAGAGTAGATAGGAAGCGTCCAACTAAGATTATAGGAGCGCTATCTGTTCATTCCAATAACCCTAATAAACTTCTTTACGCAGAATATATATATATATATATATAGAATCACGCGTATAATCCTACCTCTGGCCGATAAGGCCCTAGAAGGTGGGATTGTAAGGGCCGACAACATAGAAGTCTTTAATTGATTTTTTTTCGAAAACTAGGGGTATATTGCTTCAATTTAGACAACAAGATAAAAGACTCCTTGGAGAATATACCCATATAATTCTCTCGTCTCTTGTAGCAAAATTTTTATCAGCTTTTATAACTTTTGCTCTGTGATAGCTTGTCCGCTTTGGCCCATACAGCTTTTTTGGCCTATAGATATATATATATATATATATATGTTTTTTTGATCAGAATATCCCTAAAGTTACGTATGATACGAACTTTGCAGCATTCTGAAGCTTTTGAACCAGCGTAAATTAGAAAGCCTCAAGGAAGCATGGTGGAATGGAAACCCCGAAAAGAAAAACTGTGATGATGAAGGAAAAAACAACGATGGTATCTCTATCAAAAATATCGGTCAGTAACTTATTTTTTCTAACTAAAAAAAACTGATACTAAAAGTAATATTTTGATTATATTGCATAAGCGCTGCAGTATCATGGATCTGCCTGATGGTACATTTACAGTAAAAAGGGTATGCAACTATGGGTAGAATATTAACAACGCGCTCTGATCTTTAATACTAAGATTTCACGTTCAGCTACTGAACTACATAAAACCTTACTGCCTGCACTATATGACGCTCCTTGTAACCAGCTTGTAGTAAACACGAGATCAATAGTCGCTGATGTATACCTTAAATCTATCTTCATAAGAAGTGCGTTTAATAAATGAAATCCTATTTGAACAATTGTAGCAGACCTCGAAGCAGCATAGATCCTGTATGATCTTTGTCCGAAAGTGCTTTTTGCCGAGAGGAAAATTATTCCATCTGCTGTACCCATCATTACTTCGGTTTAGGGAGTGCAAATTCTGTATTAGGTAAAACAACCTCAGCGAGAAGTGTAGTCCTGGTGTTGGAGTTGGGCCAGTTCTTTAAACGAGACCACTTAGAACTGTACCGCAGGTTTATATAGGTTCATAGCATCCCTTTTAGCCTAAAGTTGCTGTTTCTACTTTTTCTTTTTTCCGTAAACCCTGACACGAGTGACAGAAAAAAATCCATTGGCTTTCTGGGAAGTCTTAGATTTGTTAATTAAAGTTTTTCTAATGCAATTTCTAGGAAATTTTTGACATCTAAAAAACTCTGCTTGCAAGTGGTCCTATTTGCTTATCTCGGTGATAACTTTAGACATCAAGAAGGATAGTCAGTTTTTTGTCCATTGTCAAATATTTTATCAAAAAACAGATATGTCATGAGACAAACTTTCCAGTTTGCGCAAACTGGTAGTTGGTAAATAGCTCAAGTTAAAGGTCGTGATGGTCGCTTCATGCTGTTCTTATATTGTTTCAATAGGTGGCGTGTTCATCGTGATCTTCATTGGCGTGGTGATGGCTTGCATCACATTGGTGTTTGAGTACTTCTGGTATAAGAATAAGAAGCCCCGCTCAAAGGTCGTTTCAGTAAAGGACCATATGCCGCAAAAGAAGTAGAAGGTCCTTGCCGTCATCAATAGATTCAGCACATTTCGGACGAGAAAGAGGCCTTTTTTCTTCACTAGCAGTCAAGTTCTTGCTCGCTATTTCGGAGAATGATGATCACTTACCGTTTCAGGAGTATGAATTGCCATCGACTGATCACCACCGAAAGGACCAAGATTTGATGGACAGATATTGAGGTGGCTGATATAGCATAGGTGATAAATGAACTTGATAGTGAAACTTCTTAACCTTACCAGGTATACGTTGAATAGAATTTTTAAGAACAGAGAAAACGCTATTTCGAATGTAACATTTCCAGATACATTTGTTAGTGATTTTCGCTATTTTTTTTTAAACCCATACTAAAGTAAGACAAAAAGGTGATAATCCACCTGAGATCGTAGTCGTTTACGAGTAGTAGGTATTCCCTATGAAAAGTGACATCACTGAGTGGCGTTCCAGAAAACAGTGCATTTAAGAGAAAATCCAACCATAAGATCGATTTCGATAAAATCATTGATGGCCAGCATACACATCCTTATGAAGCCTGATTAAATTCAACATATTGAAGGAAAAAGTCTAGCGAGGTTTTGCAATGAGCGTAAAAACTTCTACCTTTATTTACGTTAGGAGAAAAGATCCTTAGTAGCCAATGCAATGCCACTTGTCTTTGCCTGGCTTGTCCTTTATGTTTGATAGTATCCTCTAATATTCAACATATGTAAGAATATTTAATAAACATTCTCCTATAAACTTTAAACATTATGCTTATCGTTTGTCTATTCTTGGAAATATTTCGGTTTCAGGGTTCGATGTGAACTTTCGATTGATGGACGAAGATTGTCGCTAAAACGATACGGTGGTAGCTGTCTAAAGTCAATGGGGCTTACCTGCATTGCTACTAATGTGCAACTAGAACTTATTACACGGACGTTCAACTTACTACAAGAATAGCCGTTAAGTGACTCAGTGATGAAAGATCTGTGGCCCGAGACCGACCGTGATGTACGCTTATTCCGGAGGAAAGCGCAGTCAACCTTGGTCACCTACCTAAGACATAGGAATTTTAGAATTATCGAATAGCAGTTTTTTTTAGGGGCAAGCTCCCTGACAGCGGGTCGAACCGGATTGGGCGTATAACCGGTGTGCTTACTTGAAGTTTTTGAGACCGCATAAGCTAGGTGACTGTGTGCGCGTTTCTAAAATATCTATCATATGGCATCGAGTATTAACGTAAATGGCACGTCTCAAACACACTTATTTAAATTTATAAATTTCAATCTGACTTGGTCAATTAAACAGGGGATTAATTAACTAGGGGTGAGAGGGTTTCAGTCTGAATCGGATCCTATTGATATTAAGCGCAAACTTCAATATAAATGATGCTTACTGATTGTCACTGACCTGGCTAAGTACTAAATGTGTCCTGTAATATAAAATGCTACTATACAGTTTTAAAAGGATCAGTGTGCAATCTTCTTTAGCTAGTGACGTTTATATAAGAACAATCCACATTATTTTTAAAATTCATCAACTTTTTGGTTAGTACGCGGTGGGTGCATTGGATATCCTGATCGGCACAATTTTGATCAAAATTCGACATCTTTTGATGTTATTACGCTTCCATTGTTTTGCTTTTTTTTTTTTGTTTTAGAAATAAAGCCCATCATCCAATAATAAAAATAAATTTCATAATAGATAGCCCCTAGTAGCGCTGTAATTGTTCACAATGGTCTGTGAATACACAATGTTTTATTCAGCTGTTGTAAGTTAGTGGCTAACTTGACAACGCTAAACGTACGCGCCTCAACTTCGATGGGGTCGTTAGAAAACATACATAGTGATTCAAAGTATACAAAAGGCCCACGTTTTAAGGCCTGATGCGTTTTACACGCTAAATAAAGCAAAACATGTACCTTTACACTACACTATATTCGAGAAGATTTTTGTCCAGTTTTAAATTGATAATATATCAGCTAATACGATCGTAGAGGCAAATCTAAAGTACGAAATCCGATGATCTTCAACTGGGTCAAGACACAGCAAATGAATTGCGCCAAAAAAAACAAATGACTAGTCTAAACATCAGAATTACACCAAGTTCTTATAACTTTGTCTAAAAGGTCATATTTTTAGGCTAAGATCTTGTTTAATATACAATAAAATACAATAGAATTTCTTATTGTATTTAAAGCAGCTCGACGTTTTTTGAGAACTTGCTTTTTCAAACATTCTTATAAGGCAGCTTATGTACATCCACAATGTAGTCCTTCTCATTCTTTTACCCGCCCGAAGAAACATTAATTTTCAGTCGTACAGACCGATCTTACCTCTATTCTTCTAGATGTGCCACAAATTAGGAAGGAAAAAATAAAAGGTCAGGTTCTGCCCTCGCAACTACTGGCAACGAACCTCGACGACATTTGCCGAGCTCTCTACTTAGTGGACAAGTCTTGTTTAGCGCGTTGCCGAATGAACCTGCTATGAACTTTTTCTCGATGCTCGTATAATGCTCATAAACTGCATTTGAACGTCTCGTGCAGACCCTGCGCTCATAGCCGCATGTGAAGTTGCTTATAGAAGTTACTTATTCAGACAATGACAAAGTGAGCTAGCTTCAAACAGTTGCCAATATGAAACATACTGTTGTGTTGACACAACGACCTTGTCATATCTGCTACTTTCCATTATTTGTCCTGTTATGATAGTAATGGCTATTTTTGTCTGCCGCAAAACCCTAATGCGACCGCACTAATGAGATTGGCTGCCTATAATAGTCGGTCGGGCACCGGCTGGGAATGCTCGTAGTGATCCCCAATTCAATCTGAGCAAATCTAAATTCAAAGATTATCTCTGGGAATCGTTGGTATAGTTATCTGACCAATGGCACAGAGAGACCCAGCTTCGAATGTAATGACGCCCATAATGCTAGACGGAATGAGGTCACAATCTCCCAAGTGGCGACAGTGTTATTTCTGCTGCGATTTAGCGAGGCGGGAAATTAGATGTAAGCAAAATGTCTTGGACTTGTTGCGTACATTTGTAGTACGGTAGCCATATATCATAACCAGCCAGAACAGTTATACTGTTCTCTTGCAGAATAAAACTCCCGCCTTTCATACAGACAACCGGCCTGGCTCAGGGAGACAACCTAAGCCCACTCTTACCGTCCATCTTGCTTAAGAGCCTCCCTGATAAAACAAGAACGCCGAGGAAATTAGTCGAAGTCATCTTATACACGGTCGATTTGATGATGTACGGGTCCGGCAACTTTTAAATCCAGCAAACTCTAGCTAGGCCCCACGCGGTGCTTATAAATTTAGGACAGACCCGGGCCAAGTTGGAGACAGTAAAGTTTAGGCAAAAAAGCAGAACAGAGCTGACTGACATCTTGTATTTTGCCAGGTTGCCTCTTGTCTATCTAAACCGGTTTCCACACTTCGAGTTGCTCTACTTCGCGAATGGAAGAAGTTTCACTGGAAGATGTAGGAGGCCAGTGTTGGCCATATGAGCAATCAAAGTACCTTATCACTT
The DNA here is from genome assembly GCF_002532875.2 of Varroa jacobsoni. Classification (NCBI taxonomy): domain Eukaryota; kingdom Metazoa; phylum Arthropoda; class Arachnida; order Mesostigmata; family Varroidae; genus Varroa; species Varroa jacobsoni. The sequence continues at coordinate 44,014 of NW_019212947.1, read as the reverse complement.
GCCCCTCGCAACCGCTCTCAGATTGTTTGACATTAAAGAAGCTTCGATCGCAGCGTATAATATGTGGGTCATCCTAGAAGATTTTACACTGAAGAACTTTGAACAATTACATTGCGTCAAAGCCTCCTCTTTTCCCAAAAGGGCACTGAAAGTATACACCCAAAATCGGCTCGTATATCTCCTAGCCGACTCGGTACTGTTATGCGAGAACTTAGGTCATCGCTTTGAGCTCACAATAACGGAAGCCTTTAACATAAACCTTAGAAACTCGATGCAAAGAATTCCTAGAGATAAATGGGAATTTCTTTGCTTCGGATGCGATTAGCAATAACGAGTGGAAGAGGGACGAGTCGTGCTCTAAATGCGAAGGAAATTATGCCTGTGCTACCTCTAGGACATGTGGTAAATTTCTCAAATCAGTTTTATAAGCGCAACAAGATTCGCATAGCCCATATGACGCATACTGTCTTAAACGGTCCTATATACTCTCGTAGATGTAGAATCACCAGCACTATATAGACATACATAACTTCATATAGAGCAGCTTCTTCTCCTTTTTGTAAACAGGTGAAAATGATATTAGAAAGGTGCATATTGTTTTACTGTAAAGGTACATCGATTATGAATTATGGCACTAGGGTAGAATTTAGAATCGTACTTGCTTACCCCTACTACCTGTTTCGCTGATTTTTCTATATCCCCTCGACATTGTTACAAAGCTATGGCTTAGACTTTAAATATCGATGTTAGCAGGCTTGTTACGTTAGCGTGGTTATGTATAACGAAATGTTGGGCCTTTGACGGCCAACTTACGCTTCTAACGATCCTGAAATAATTGTTACTTTATTAGAATTGTGACACCTTGCTACTTGAAACGCCTAAATAACGTTTATCTTTCTATAAGCTTAACGCTTTGAGTAGAGTTGCCATAGTTAACGCCAGATATTAGTTGTAAAACACGTTACTGAACATAGGGTACTTCTAAAAATACAGCACAGAGAATTTGGCAATAGACAACGTTCCATATTTATCAAAGCCACAGCGTTTCGTCTTTAGGAAAATCGAGTATTTCGAAACAACCGTAACGTCAAACGAAAATCGCAAAATTATTTTCATAGACGTCTTAAGAATTTTGTGTCCTATTTCTTCTGACCGAACAATCAGAAATCAATAGTGGCTGCTCTTCCGCACGCTAGTTATATTAAGCTATTGAGATGTTACGTACAGCAAAACATTTCAGATTGACACACCCGGATTGATTGGCCCTAAATGATTACAGATAAAACTGATCATACTTGATGAATGTTTTAGATGTCAGCGATCGAATCAAGGCTCCCTTCCGTAGTGACAGATGCTTTGGGTTTCAGTATGGTTTCGGGTGCATACAAATCTCTAAACGTCTACATACCGCTAGCTCGATCTGAGCAATTATTTTCTGGCTTTATAAGCTTAAATCATAATTTCCTTTTAGATTGTCGTCGTTTTTTTCAGCTACTCCTACTCCCGCCATACTCGCTCTGTTAGGTGATTTCTTCAAGGCTCTTTCCGTTCCGTTCTGTCCTTGTCTGTCGGTTTTGTGCATGACGTAAATTTATACGTTTCGTTGCATTGTTCGTATGACGATAACGCGTATCGAGTGCTTTGGCGAACCGTCGTCGGATGACTCTGGTCACACAACCGATAAAATAATATTTACTCTATGAGAACGGTCTAAATAGCTGTAAGATACTAAACGTGAGCCTAGTCAAACGCCACAACCGTCGAAAGATGAAGGACCTGTACTGTAAATTAGATGTGTGGCTATTTAAAGCAAGTGCGTATGGGCCTATTCGGCCCAACAGCAACTACTGAATGTTTAATGTAAAAAAACTCTTACTTATTGAGCAACTAACGGATAGAATATATCGCTATTACGGATATTATATCATTCCATCATCGGCTACACAGAGCCTGCAAACAGCGTAAATCAAATAGTAAATCTAATAAAGGGGTCTCACTGAGACAAGGTTAACTGACTGCTCAATGGTTTGCCAAACTAAGATCCCTCTTCGGTGTCCGTCATCTTATCATCGGCTGTTCGCAGTAACGAAACTTAAAACGTACATTACGATTCAATTGAAGTATTCAAAGATGGACAGACGGTCGGCACTCGGTAGCATGGATTGCAGCATGTGTGTACACACGTGAACGATGCTAATGGAACAGAAAGCCCGTGGTCTTTTTCGCTTTCAGTAACCTTCAAAGATAATCGCCTACACAGTACCCGTAAAAGTTCTCGAGTTCGCTAGAATATTTAGTTAGGACCAGTACGCAGGACGACGTGCTAAAATTTGACCACTCCACCAGGGCACTAAAACCCACCAGTAACTTAAGCCCGATAGCGCTTAGTATCTCGATGTAATAGTGGGTCGTAAGTGCGTAAGGGTATTTATGGAAGGAGAATTATCTCACATGACATAAATACCAAAGGAAGAATTTCCATCAGAGCCAAAGTGTAGAGCAAGCCTCGAACGCTTTGGCCAAAGACATAAGGGTATCATTGTCTGACTACACGTATCTATTCCTCATTATAGCAGACGATCTAGACAAGGCAAGAAACATGTATGCATAGAAGTTATCATAAATATCTCTGGCAAATTTAAAGCCATACTGGATTAAGTCATCAATTCTTATTGTATGTCATCGTCGCTCGAAGGTGTAACTAATGAAACCTGCAACAAGTATGTCTGACGTATCTGTACGTACTTGGGACACGTTCAACTGTGTACTTAGCTGGTGAATGAAGCAAACGCTTGCAAGCGTCAGTGCATGAACAAATGAAGTCGTGTACGTTGGGAAAATAAGAGTGTTTATAGCAAGACGCTGCTGAGGCTATAAATAAATAAAAAGTAACAATTGTCGTATTTGGGAATTAGTATACTCGCAACTAAATCATAGAGTATAGCTACAATTATATGGAGGAAAATTTACAATGTATTTTTCATCAAATCGCTTAAAAACGCACATGAGAGACCATAAACACCCTTCCTTTACCCAGCTCAGACAAAAATTAGGGCGTTATTGGTTTACAAATATAAGAATTTCAACATACGACCTTAGACAAATAACCCCTGTCAAAGTTTCCGGCATGGATTGGTGTGTGCCAAAAAAAAAGTTGTTCGAACTTAATGAAGTAGCTTCGGAGCAAATTTTAGGGTAGACATTCTTAGGAAGTCTTAAAGAAGTTCTTAGGACTCCAAGAAAGTAACTCTAAGCCAAACAAATTATAAGTAACGTTAAAGTAGCAAAGTAATGGTAGCGAACTATAATATACATAAACAGTATCTGTTGACGCATTGATACATTGACAAGTTAGTCCTCGACGCTGATATCATATATCGGTTAACGCTTATATATATGTATATAGATCATGCTTCAAAAAGGGGTCAAATAGATAACTTCTATCTTAAAAGGATAAAAAAAAGATGCTCAGCACAATCTGTCTAATGTTTAGGTTTCTATAGAATCATGACCTTTTGGGTTGTCCCGTTTTGTTTGATTGGGATATCTCATAATAAAGTAGTGTCAGCAGTTATTAGGGTCATTACCAGCCCACAAAAGATGACAATACAAAATGGAGATATAATTTTGCCGACGCCCGTTGTAGTTGTTTAAGATACTGCTCTGTTGAGGCGCGGTGCGGATTGTTTTCGATGTAGGCTGTGTTAACAGAAAAGACTCTAATGTGTCATTTCGAGCTTAATCGAGACATACTTTCCTATCAGTTTGGTCCACTTGGGGCATAGATCGTGTGTTTCTATTGAGATTATATTAGCAGATTGTTCGCCAGTGATCTTCCGTTGGCGTATTTCGCAAAACTCAGCGAATTAAGCTACACACTGGCTCTGCCATTATTTGGAGCACTCTTCTAGGCCGGTCTATTGTGTGAGACCCAGCTCGAACCTAATATTTCGTTAGAGGGAAACAACTATTTGTGTTTAATTCGTCTATAAACTACGTTGCTATCACTACAAATAGCTTTATATTTGTAATAATCATATAATTACACCGTTCCACTTACGACTGGGCCGACGTTCCGCCTGTAACTGAGAAATCGACCTGCGCATACACAAAAACATCTGTCAAGAACATCACAAAAAAAAACACCATCGTATCGAGCATGTGGGTGAATAGAACGCGTACGGTCACATGAAGGTAAGAGGGGGGGGGGGGGCGACCACGACTCAAAAGACGTGTAAAAATACATCATCTATATACGATTTTTCGCCCGGTCGAGAAAGCATTTAGCAGAAAATTGATGAAGTGTCCAACGATTTCGCAGTATGCTAGTCTGCTGTATTCACAAGGCTGTGCCTGAAACCCTGATTACTTTTTGATTTTGTCAAATCCTTTAATACACTTACAACCGTATACCTTGTGATAAGAGGATATGATAGCACAGTTCATAGTATAAAAACTACATGCTGACAATCTTAACTACAGGAGAAGGAGAAATGCTTCCACTAAATGCAATCAACCAACTTTATTAGAGCTGGAACCAAAAAATACAAAGATCAACTTCTAAATGTAATATATACCGATGCAAACACAGTATAATTTTAGATAAGTTAAGCTTGTCAACCGAACTAACTTACTCCCCAACCCCATGCAACTGAATCCGCGGATCGTCGATTTTAAAAATCGTATTACGAATGCGCCTAAATCAGTTTCCTTATTCTGCAATACTTGACTTCCTGTTCTATTATCGAACGTCCAGAATTTCAGCTTGTGTGTCATTTTGGATAGTTCAACGTGGTTCGTGTCGTAAAGCTTAGCGATTTTACCCGATCTACCTGCGTTACCTCTCTAGCGAAAAAGCTCAGAATAAAATAGATATTTACGAGGAGCTACCCTTCTTTGTAATGTTAGTCGTAATAACGCATTCCGCCGCCATGACAATTACGAAAGCAGGCTGATTTTAATATGGGACTCGTAGTCAATTGTAGACTAAACAGGACTAAGGGTTTTTTTTTCTTTTAATTTAGAAACAGACTGTTTACAAGACGCGTATTGAATTGAATTACACGAGATTACGAGTGGTGATCGAAACCAATACACGAATAGTAGGAAGGACTGCCCATTTGGTTGACAGAGCTTATTCATACAAACAAAAAGGGAAATTTAACAAAAAAAAAAAAAAAAAAACAACTAGTTAATATATTTCTTAGCATTGCGTTCATCTATCTGGCCTTACATTAACCCAACTGCATTACAATAATATTACATATGCAATGTGATGTTGTAGCGTCCCGATACTGATGATCAATGTGCACGTATGTAGGACTCTGACATACAGTTCCAGCTTCTGGCAATCTGTGAACCCACTCGATTATTCTAAGTACTGCCCATACGGTAATTTGGCTAAATACCCAAACACGTACTTATCATTCAACTAGCAGGATTCCCTGTACAGTAACGTTCGCGTTCATTTTCTTTCGCGTCGTGAGAGGCAGGAAGTACGAAGATGCTCATATGCCATCCTGACTTAACTGATAGCCCTAACAAACGTCTAACTCACGCAATACCTAACCCTTGCAGCCTCAAGGCTTTACAATAGTCCATTACGTATTGCACGTCACACTGGAACACACTGACGTTTTCTTTTTATTGCGTAATTTCGTTCTCGTTCAAGCAACTATATTCATATTCTAAACAGAGATATCAGCTGATCGATTATGATTTTAACAAATGTCTGTAATTTTACGGAGTAGAAACAGGAAGATGGTCCGCGATATTCAGGATATTTTCAACTATTTTTATGTTACCGAACTTTGATATTATATCAGATCTGTACGAGTCTCATATATCAGGACTGCAGGAACAATAAACAGGCTTTCCTCATCAGAAATGCACGATCATCGACCTGATCGAAAGGGGTTAACGTATTGTTTGCATGAATCGTTTTATATTTGACTAGTTAAAAACAGCCTGCTACATTAAATTCGTAAGTTCCAGTTAGTTATATATGATTCTTACATATATCACATAAGTTTACTACATTAAGGTTACCGTTCAGTAGAGTTATCTATAACATTTCCTTCAACTACTGCTTATCACCTACTAGACAAAACTTTATGACTTAATATCGTATAGATCGATAAGATTAAGGCGAAATTAAACTGATGTTCAAGAGAATTATTTAGATCCTTTTTCAATTCACCGTCTCCAGGCAAACATACACTGGCATTGCACTGCAGCCATTATGCAAGCCATATATCATTGCCCTCAACTAGGATAACCTCGACTATTCAGGACAACTTACATCGCCCGACAACCCTCGTCGATCCCGTGTTCAAAAACAACAAATCTTTGCTCCACAATGTAGTGACGATAATACATGCATGGCGTCGAGGAACACCGGTAGCTTCTCCCTAGCCTTTCAATCACTGGATATATATACGTATTCTCAATGCAAACAGTACGTGTAGCATTAGTTCATCCTATATGGCATCCGTTTTATCATAAACGGTGATTCTTTCCTAATAGATCTGTTTTCCCAAATACGAATGCCAATGTTATTCAATCAAACCTTGATAAACATCAATGAATGGTTTGAGAAGCATCCTATGAAACGATAATGAAACATAAATCGTATTGACTTTATATACTTCTACGCACGTAACGTAATTTAAACGTATTATGCTCTACAGCGGTCCAGCACTCAACGATTCTTGTGGCAGAAGTACGACTGAGGTACGAATAAACGGAAAACAGAAATAGTCAAGTGGTATTAACATGTCTGATGTATGAAATCAGAGATCTGCGTAAAGTCGAAGACGTCTGAAGCTACCTGCATCGCAAAGTCTAAGTTACTTCCTCAGAACTGCTTTATTAGTTGTCAGAAAGTATATTAACTTTAACGATAAAATAGATAACCATATGAATTAATGCACTTTTATGCTTGACCATTTCTAGATACACAATATTAGCGCGCCCACGATTTTAGGCCTTTGTAACGACAAGTTACTTAATTCAACGTCCGTCATCGGATTTATTTAATCGGTAGAAGTAGGTCTTACGGTGAAGATAAGTTGTTTACGCATGATCGCCTCGTTTGTCTTAAGCTTGCCGATATTGCGGCTAAGGAACAGTTCTTCAGAAGACGGAAACCAACAAATCACTCTTGCGTGTCCAATTCTGTGCATTACAGAAGATCGCACACGAAGGATAGGAAAAGTTGCAAATGGGAATGACAAAGCGAAGGAGTTTTTGGCTCGGCGTTTCGCCCAGCTTGTGTCAACAAGGACGTTCAGTCGTCTGGGTTGTTTGCAGCCCATCTGCATTAACACTCTCACTGACGAAATTTATCTATGGTTATAGGAATATAGCCGTTTCGCTGAGGTTCTGGATTAGGAAGAATACGTTAAAGAGCGAAGTCCCTAACATTTTTCGGCAATTGTGACTATGTAAATGTCTCTCTTTCAGAGAGGGCTTCTAGTAGCAGCGTTCATTCCGTGAATCAAAAACGCTGTACCTAATTCCATCGGCAGCTAACGATCTATCAGGTGTTGACGACCATATATCCTCTACAGATAAATAAAGGGTGAGCACATTTAGCACCGTCATGAATTCTACCTTCTGAGCAGGTCGTTTCGGGGAGACCCGACAGCCTGATATGATCTATTTTTATTGCAAAATAACACGCGTAAAATATCAGCAATCGAACGGATTTTGTGTGTATTCAAAAAACAAGCAGATGACCCTGTGTACAATCATCTGTTACGCACAGCAGGGAACACTCAAGCACAACGACCTATTTCTGTACCACGAATGTCTGTGGTGACACGACTATACTTAAAGGCTGATAGCACTACGGCTGCCATAGCATGGACCGGCCTGGCTCAGTCGGCCAGTGCTGGGAGCCAGCCATTTGATGTAATGCCTAACGGCGATACCGGGCATAAAATTCAAAACATGGAGGCTCAGCCAGCCCGCCAGCGGTGTTTAAATGGCTGCCCGCCAAATCATCGCAGGTATGATTTTTTATTCGCATAATTTCAGAGAATTCCATCGGGCTTCAAACGAAGCAAAAATAGCAAAGTATCTATTGTTATTGTATTAGGGCACCTGTATTAGTAATGGTGTCTGTAAGAAGCCAAATTAGGATCTGCAGAATGGATATAATGTTGCGTCTTTATATTACGCTACTGGTTAGTCGATTGGAAAAGTGGGTCGTACGCAAACTTCTATGGAGCAGGTAAAAGTGTATTGAAGGACAGAGCAATAATCTTGAACGTAGAGTTGTCTTTTATGCAGTCATATTGAAAAGCCAGCTTTAACTAACTGCATCATAATTTAGTGCACTTTTTTTATTTAGTACATTAGAAAAGCTACATTCAAAGGTAGGTAACAGTAATTGCTTGGCAAATATATCACCCAAGCGGCTTTTTTTTCGCGCGTTGAAACATTTTTAAAGGATCGAGTTTTTGCTTAAACAAACCTAAAATACCGACGACACTGACGGGGTTGTCTGTCATGTGTTTTTTGTACAATAGTGGAACCTGGGTATCAACCGAAGTCTATATCAGTTTAGTTGGAATAAACCTTTCACTCACCAAAAATATTCCTTTTTTGGCTCTATTTTAAGTATCTTCAGTTCCTCGCGATGCTATTATTTTCCCATATCGAAGCACCATATTTTAATAATGGAATCACGGAAGTGCTAAGCAGGCCTGTATATACTTTCGTTTGTGTGTAACATAAGGCTCCAAAAGTCCCAGTTTTTTTCAGCGATAAGTTCGCGGCATTACTTTCCACGTGCTCTCTGCACTTTAAAAAAAAGTGGTACATAGTAATTAAACCCTAAACAACGGCCCAAAAACTCGTCTTGCAGACACAGAATGTAATGTAAGAACGCAAATACATAGTATTGATTAAATTCTATATTCTGTCAAAGTACACACGTATAAAGGCTCGCTCGAGGCGGCTAATTCACCCTCTGCGAAATTACGTTATGTTTGAAAAAGGATAATTGAATTTATGTAGGCCACCCGTCAGGCTCTAAAGGATTATGACTTATGTACTATAAATTAAGTTTGTTCTAAGAAAAAAGGAGATTTGTGCCAGCTCTACTGGTTCGGATATAATAGAAATACTTTTGAGGACAGACATCGCTGAGCTTACTTCTATTCACGTAAAAATGATGTGCGATAGTCTTGTTTCTACTTAACGATACGGTGCCCAGTCATTACCGTTGTGATGCCTTACAAATCTATAAATGTTTGCCCAAAGACGTGAGCTATGTTAATCGAAGGCAGGCGATTTCGGTCAGGTTTTCTTCGCAACCTCTGATTAGGTATCCCATATTAGTAATGACTCAAGCTAATGGTCAGCCCCATAATCACGGCGTCAATACGCTTCGTATTTCTGATTGCAACATCTATAATCTTCTCACAGCATAATATAGCCAAGATATATATAGGGTTGAACGATAGTGCTACTACCATTATCAATTAAAGTAGACTGCACACCCTTGTGTGGACATTTGTTTTTAGAGATAGATTCTAAGTTACTCTGTGTCTATTGTGTTGAATAGATATTGTTGTTCTTACGTCCGATGCTGTTGCTAGACACTGCTTAAGACGGCTGGCTCCCAGCATAAAACATATTGTTTCTACACCGGATTCGAACGTAAAGTTCCTGTCCAATAGGCAATCACGTTCCCACTGCGTCATCACAGACACGGGTGTTAACCACCTGCATTAGTAACAAGCTTCTTCGTGCACCGGAAGATGTCGTGTTGATCTCGTCTTTAACTCAACACTGCGGAGAGCGCAAGCCAGCTCTTCTTCGGAAGTCCTTCAGAAGCTACGTGAGAGTTGGTAATCTTTTTTCATTTTAAAATTGAGTAATATGAAGTACCCGACTTTTCTTAATATCCTTATTAGTTAAGTTTAGATTTTTGGTCGGCTAGTGAGCAGCAGCTGAAATCTTGGAAATAAAAAAAGAAAAATCGAGCTAGACTCTCATCGCAAAACTACGTAGTTTTAGGGTTGATAAACACAGAGACTAGCTCTAGAAATAATCTAGGCCGAAACTTTTGCGTCGTAGTGAGACGGTTTGAATATAGAGTGCGATGAGTACAGAAACACTGGTCAGTGTGTTCTTCTAACAGTAAAAAGAAAAGTACATTAGATCTTTCAGAAAGGCTCTCTTGCCTAACAGAAGAATGCCTCTAAAGACGCAAAGTAGGGCTCTGTGAAATAGGACCGCAGGCCTTCCAGTGAAATGTGACAACAACCTGATCTATTTTATAGTGGACGACAGCCTACTTGATCAAGCGAGGTAAGACAAAGGAGAATTATAGTCCAGAGGCCCATTAACGGCTGCAGTAGTAACCTTATTTCTATTTAATCTGGAAAGTATCTTGATAGTTTACATACATGCTGCATATTCCATCAAAGCTTTAAACTTCTGAAAATAGACTGATCGATATGAATTTAAATGAAAAGAGTAAATAACCAGATACAGGGCGTGCAGATACAAATAACTCACAACAAAGAGGCTAACTCTTGTAAACGAACGACCATAAGGCCAATCGACATAGGCTCTTCCGAAATTCTACATGCTATTTATATAGTACATAGGCATATCGCCTTTCTGGCTCAAGAGATACTTAGGCCTTTTATTTAAACACTAGTTGTAGCATGTTTCCTCCATATTTACAGATTTATATTATTATAGCGTGTATCATTGTTAACAGTAACTAAATACATGACACTTACAAACAGTTAGAGGGCGTGTCTAATTTACGTTTCGCTGGAGTTTCTTTCCAACTTAAAGCAAGCGCTACCCTTGCACAGGTTTTTCTTATCCTTCGAACGTTTTTTTTAGTGTATCGGAACTTTGTGTCATGTTCGAGGCAACTAAGCTGAAATCTACTAAAATTCACATTATCTACTATTGGCGAAATTCGGTGAGATGGATCCGTGTTTTGAAATTAAAATAAGCCTGTAGGTTATCTATCGGGTATCTAATATGGTCTTATAAAATTATTTTTTGTTAGCAATTTAAGCACACAGTTTCATTTTGATTTCCTGTGAGAGCCGAGGAGGAGCCAGCGAAGCAGTTCGAATAAAAATATAAACTTACGCTTTATTCCGTAACTTCCAACGATATCGTATCAGCATGGGCAGTAATGATCAATTTATTACTTGATTTCCAGCTAATATTAGTAATTTTCACAGAAACGATACAAAATATGGTCATGTCCGTACAACTATAATATTTATATGAGACTTTTTACATTCCTTCAGTCATCATATTCAGTATCACTACTATCAGTAGGATCGTTTAAGGGAAGCGAAGTTCACTATAGGAACTGTTGTTTTTCGACCCGGTTCCTTGCCGGTTTTTCTGCCAGCATTTCTAGTAGCGGGCATGAACTTTTGGTAACTAGTTTGACATTTTATAGTTAAACAAGTGTTATGGCTAAAGGCAAAGTAAAGCTAGGAAAATCAGCTTAAGTTAACAGCTAATGCGTGGTATGTAACTCTGCTCTATTGCTATAGCAGTTAAGGACGCAAAGCTAAAGACATCTTTTCGTAATAGGTATATACTATCAGTCAACTATGTAGCTCACACATGTTTGCAACTCTATCGGAAAATTATTTGACTACTGGAAATAATCTTATTTTAGCATCGTAAACACGGATTGAAATATACCTACCTAGATATAACAACATATCGGCTAAAACAAGGTGCATCCGTAACAATGCTATATTTTCCATTGACAGACTTTTTCCTAGGAAACGTTTTTAGCAATAGCTCACTGAATTCACAGCCTGTCACCTACACAACAGAAACTATTCCTTCTTGCTTGGCAGAACAGGGCTATATTATTTTTTAGGAGTAAGGAAAACTCTGAAGATCATGGCCAATGAATCCTCAGACAGCTTCTAAATTCCGGCTTGAATTCATTTACCCAGCTGGCACGTGACCGTCCCGAACTGGTATCTACCACATGTTCTTTACCGTTACGCTCAGTTGGTGCGAACGTTTGTTGTTACGCAGGTTATAATATCATGGCCATATTTCAGCACATCTAATATTTTGCTTACAGACATTGGCAGTTAATTAGCGATGAGAAATCGCCTTTCGGACTTCTCCTTGTTTGTTCCTAAGTGAGATGATAAGTAATGAGGACGGATCTTTGAAGCTGGGCCGCGTTTTAATTACGTAACGGAATTGCTTGTGACCGTTAAAGTGAAAAACTTCAAAAAAATAAATCAAGCAACAGGGCATAAATGTGCTTCGAAAAAACCGACAGTATCTGAATTACCGTTGCAGAACTCTCGTTAGAGAGAATAATTTGTCGAGCTAAATAGCTATAATACAATCAGCATATATCGATACAATAATAAAGGCATAAGGCGCCTTATACATTACTTAGGCTCTGAGGCCTTTATGAATATCTTAGACAACAGCGTCTTCGAATCTCCGTATTATGCGATATGCCTATGCAGCTATCAGCTTTATTGTGCTTAAAGGACGCTTCGGTTCACCTTTTGATGCGTTTTAGGTTTCTCGACCAGAGAGTAAGTACCTACTGCTGTACCATCACCACCACGAAGATGACGACGAGTCGGCAGATGGCCTGGTCGTCTGGTGGGCGTCTGTCAGGAGAAGGCTGAAGAGGGAGGAGGGCAGAGGCGGCGGCACTCTCCTGGGGGAGGCACGTCTGCGGTCATAGCAGCAGCAGCAGCAGCTACTGCCAGCAGCTGCAATTACACAACCAAGCGCCCACTTTCGCCATTGAGGCCGTGGGCTGGAGGCCATCAGTTCCTCAGCATAAAAGGCCACGTTCGAGGCTAGTCGGTCTGTGATTCTTGTTCGTGCTCTTTCGTCTCGTGTGCGTTCTACTGCCAGAAAGCCAGGGAAAAAAGGACGAAATCCAATAACCACAAAGCTTAAGAACAAACGAACTTGATAACTATACTAGTGCGCACGGATCGGGAGGTCGTCTATCAAATCAGCGAAGAAATTTAATTCGCTTAATCGAGGTTACAACATTAGCACATTTCCGGTTGGCGACAAGGACGGATAGTTGCGACCACCTGTTGTTGTAGCTGCCAGGTGGCTAGATTATCCGGGACCTTACACGGTAAGTCAGGGAGATGCACGTGCTCCAACTTCTAGTAGTCAATAAACATTTACGCTAATCAACAACTGTTTTCCCATGCTATAGGAGCGGTGTAGAGTCGACGGCTTTGGTTGTTGCTACGCAGGTACCTACTGTTCTCGTGATGCAGGCAACAAAGGTGATGGATAATCAAAAGTATGATCAACTTTTATATGGTTATTTATAGGGATTGCTATATTTAGAATTAAGCTAATTAGTTTCGGGGATACCATTGTACAGCGTAACTAAGAAGTAGCCGTCCAATTAGAATCTCAGAGAGTAATAAAAAAAAAGAAGGGTTCTGCCTGCAAAGTTCTGTCTGCACTTTTAATTACCTCTTACAGCTCTTGAACCTAACAAGGCATGTAGGCTGAGAGAAAATTAAACGAGATATCGGGATCAAACGTGCGCAAAACACTTTGCTTACTTGTTGAATATTCAATGACAAAATGGCTTCCTGATCAAAGATTTTATGTGATAAAAAAAATTCTGGCAAATCGCAATACATACGATTTCGTCTGCTAAGACTGATACTTGTAAACTTATTTTTTTCCTTAAGTGGCTCATCGCACGTAGCACCGAACAAAGTCTTATTTAACGACTTACCAAGTTTGTAGGGACTATTTTACTTTCGAGACCTTTAAGCATTAGGTAAATTTTTCTTGCATTTCGTGCACATGAAAACGGCGGTGTATAGCAGCTATACTCGTCGAAGTGGTTATACTACGGTCTTTAAAATGTCTGCTAAGCTCTTTGCTGTGCTCGTTTCGATAGGACCGTTCGCGGCGGGTTCACGGGAAGTGGCTTCAAAGCTGGATATGAACGTTGTTGTCTGATAATCTTTTTAGAAGTAGCACTTTAGTCGAAATCGTTTATCTATTTTTCTTTATTAGAATAGAGTCTCAGTCAATTTGTGCACCGCTTAGTTTGTTTACGTTCACTTTGTGAAGTTTGCTATAGTAGCTCCCCGCTGTCCAATTTAGTCAATATGAAATAGAAAGTATTCGTGTTTGAAAAAACCTAACGAGACGTTGTTAACTTCAGCGTGTCGATGGTGAACATTACTTCAGGTGCCAATATCTGATGAGAATTTCTCATGCAAGAAAAACGTCCCATGTTAGATGGTAATGCGTTATAAGAATTTTTTCTTTTCTTTTTTTTTTTTTGATCAGATGCAATACGGCTACGAAAGCGCAATAATGCTTTATCGTAAATAGGAGATAAACTCATAGCTACATAGTTGGTACAATTTGAGCTGTACTTTGCCCGAGTCAAAGCATAAATCTCAAATAACGCAATACGAAGCAACAATTACCTATCTAGCAACGACGATGCGTTCCGCACAGAATTTTCTTATCTTGTCCATAGGGTACCAGTAGAAGCGTCTATCAGACTTTCATGTAGCACTATTCCACTTGTTACTGCGTAGTGCGTAAAAATAAGGCTTCAGCATAGACTCTAAACCATTTTCACCGCTACGATGAAATTACGTTCGATTACTGATATATTGCGATAACGGTTGCATATCTCCAGGGTCATCAGTGACGATGTCGATAACCGGCAATATAAACAGTATTATCCGATTGATGCCGTACGGCGCATATTCATTTGAGCGGAGACATAGACGGCGGTTCACGTGCGCTCGACGAGTGGATTTCGAAAAATACGGATTCGCTTATCGGAGTATTCGATGTACCGCCGCGTTTTGCGAAACTGAAAACATCGATCGTTTCATATTTACAGCTCTTAATCTTACCCTTCGCATAGTTCGTCTTAACTACTTGCTATTGGGGGGATAATATAAACAGAAATATTTATTCTTGAGAGAAGATTACTATGACGCGAGCGCACTTCAAAGGCTGTTGGCAGCCTGCTAGAGACTGATATACCAAATCGTCATTTTGCTTGCCACGCATCGACGACTGCGCTGTACATAGAAAATAATAGGCTAAATCTAAACGAACTTTACTTGTTCTTCCGTTTTGGCTCAAGTTATTTATCTAGAAATTGATTGTGTCGAGTCTGCTTGACAGTTTATGGCTAGACAGTTAGCCGCAAAGGGTTTCCATCCGTATCTCGAACTATAGAAACTAGTGCAAGCCAAATTACGTATAACTATAATTACATACTACCTACGAGCTTACGTGGAATTTATCCGTCGACTAATCTCATTTGCTGCATATGAATGAGACCGCGCATACAGCCACCGTCACTGAACAATTGTTCGAACTAATATATATATCAGTATCACTTTCTTAAAATACTGTAAAAAAAAACAGGCAAGTAATAAAGCTTTTTGATAAGCTCGGGCCTTTTTCGAACGTAACTCGTGTATTCTGAATTGATAGAATAATGCATATTTGGCCATTTTGATCCGGGGCTGTCTATTAGTATACTGTACTGCTCGCCAGGCCCCAGAGTATACAACAGAGTTGATGAGATCATAGTATATACAAAGATTTTAGTACCGAGAATAATAGGTGAGTCCCTCGCTCAATGCTACCTATGACAAAGCAAAATGGCTGTTTCGAATAAGCCACTCTAACGGCCCCCCATGATCACAATACTGTGAACAAGTACTATGAAGGTTGGTTACATTCATCCTAATTGTGTAAAGCAACATACCATAAATTAGTAATGATTTCAATCAGTAACGATTCATTATTACGCACCACAGCGTCGAACGGACAAGCACGTAGACCCAATTTCAGCGGCTGGTTAAGGGGCAATAATTTTCAATGTATTCAAGTGTTTAATTAGCTCGGCCTAGAATTACGTTTCGCTACTCTTTCAATATAGCATATTCAAAATTCGTATCATTGTGGTACTGCTAGCAAGCACAGAGTTGTCGATAGTGAAGGTTTCTGTTGCGACAAAGGACATTCAGTCAACAAACTAAATTCAGCAACCTAACTAGGCTTATCGAATGTCCAAAGGAAAGCCTTTCAAGTATACTCAAGTTATCAAAGTTGCAGCGGTAGCGGCGGGGCCGGCAGCGGATACACTGCACGGTCTTGCGCCCACACGAACTTAAAAAAGCCGTTCAGAGGGTGTGCAATTTCAAATCCGAGAACACCCCGTAACCCTTGGGCGCTTTTGTCGTTATAGATCATTGCTGTTCGCCCGGGAACCGAAGCTGCCTCATAGAGCGTATCGACTATTGCGAACCTCAGTAGTGTAAAGTTACCCCCCTTTATAGGTGAAAGTAGATGGCGGTACAAATTTTCTTGACTCCTACTTCATTCTGCGCCCCAGGTATCTTCGAGTTCTCTAGCAGATTAGATATCTCTGAGCAAACTAATTCATTTCTGAATAGCAATATAAATCGTACAAATATTATACCTTGCGCGGCCTGTCAATTCCGCATTATTCGAAACATCCACAGATATTCAAACGTATTCAATAATAATAATAAACTGATACAAACCCGTAATTCTTCTCTATCAAAAATTCCATAGCATCGAACGGTACGAGGTTCAACTAACCTAACCTTGCCGCAAATCATTCGATGCTCTGGAGAAGAGTCAGCTTACTCTTCTTTAGTAAAAACAGATACTTCCAGAAAAGTCTACCAAGTTTAATATGCCATTGTCGACGTGACCAACGGCATTTTTTGGCACCGACTCATCATAGCCTTTCGAGTCAATATTGTCTTAACTAATGGTGATGTATCAGTAAAACGGAAGATTGCGGCGTCCAGTCGGTGGCGTCTGCTGCGGCACAGAAATACAAAAGGTTTCGTAATTCATCGCCCACTTTCGTCCGTCTCTTCTCACATGTTAAAATATCGCCCTAACAAAGCTAACACTCGCCATAGCGTCGGCGTTCCCGCACAACCGTGTAGAAATCCGTATGCATTTTTCGACGCCGTTAACCTTCCTAATACCAACGAGCATGTTTTCCTCAATACGTGTGACTACTATAATGTTCGTAAAAAGTGAATACGTCTGGTTACGTCATCGTCAAGTGCCATGGTTCTGCGCGCACGTACCTTTGCGGTTTGTGGTCAAGCAAACGATTTTTCAGTCTCGTGGTGGCCAATGCTGGTGGCAGCAGGCGTCTTGAATCGATTGAACTATGATCATATCTGTGAGTTTAAACACTGTCTTGGAAGCTGTGCAATCAGTTTAGCAATATCTACGCCAGGTAACCCAAGAGTACGCGGTAGTTAGTTATCACTGCCTGTCTAAGCCCAATATGGCACACGATGGTGGGAGTGGGATATGGGCAGGAAAAGAATGACTATTTCTAGGTATCCTATGTAGCCTCAACTGAAGCGGCGGTTCGCCCCTTGAAAAACCTGAGGAAGGAAAGCCATTGGTGCAAGACACTCTCAATGCTAAAAGTAAATTTCGCTCTAGGTCCAAGGCACTTTAGCTATACGACTCCACCAACCTCGTCACATATATCTCCTCGGTTTTTCTTTCTTTTCATTGTATCGAACACTGCTCCCCCGCTTGGTTTCCGATTAGTCCAAGTATCTATTTTAGCGCTTTTGGTGGGTCAACATGCCAGCCGACCATCGATCAGCTTGATTGCGATTATCACCCACAGAGTTGGGCAGTATGTCGTACTTTTCGGCGCTGTCATACGTAGAGTGTTGCCTGAGTTGAGCACTGCAAATCTTCGACCAAGATAAGTCTTCGAAGCTTATTAACATAGGTCTAAAAGAATCTTACCTTTGTTTATAAATTATGCAATGTCAGAAGATATGACTAAATCTGTACCATAAACCATACTGATATGCAAAGCGAAAGCCTGTTTTTCCTAACTACAACATTTGCTTATTACAAAATAGCGGACCTATTATAGTTATTTCCATGGTAGACTTCCGTGTCTAATTATCTCCACTCGTGCTGGCCACGTGAATATTTTCAAACTATTTCGTACGTCGTAGGTTCTAAATACGGCAACAATTCACTACAAGGTCTATTCCTTATATAGGACATAGATTGCTAACGTGTCGTACAGTTATACTAGGCTTGTATATTTAACCAATTATCCAAATAAAACATGCTTTTACCTAAGCTCTATAGTGGGCCTTTAGAGTATACCAAGATAGTCGGTCACGGTTTTGGTCTTATTATATAGGTGGTTTTGTTTATTACGAAGCTCTAGTCTGTGACTGCGTATCATAATTATAGATGCTGGCCTTTTTAGGAACGCAGTTCTATTAATATGATCGACGCTAGCCGAAAATACCAAATCCTCTAGTTTAAATAACTATACAGATAATCTTTCTGTGGTGAATTTATCGAATATTATGGAAGTAATCTATTGCTACATCAGTATAAAATCTTAGCCAAAAGCCGTTGCTTCAAAATGATCGTTACTTATGACCGTTTTTCTGAAAACAGTAGTCAGTAGTACAAGAAGCACTTTTTCGTGTACACTGCGGAACATATCGGCAGAAGGCCTTGGCCTGAGGGCGAGCACGTTATCAGATGTTTCTTCGCCTTACTGGTGCAGCTTTTAACACTTCATATGATGATGATAATGGTCAACGATGGCTTCTGACCGATTAACACTCATTCGGTATTTTTTCGCTACTGAATTTGTCCGATTAAATTTGTATAATAAAAATAATTCGAGTAATACTTTTGGGTTCACATGGCCCAAATCACTGAATACCACCTCTAGTAGGTTTATATGACCTTTATCGATCCTCGTGTTGGTCAAATCAAGTATGAAGCGTCTTGTCAGATTCGGGAACCATTTCACGCCGCAGTAGGAACCTGGTAAGCCTCAAAGATAGTCGTACGCGGAACTTCGACGTGCCTACTACTACCGAGTCGTATTTGGCCTACAGAACTTCACGTCTGACATATATTGAATAAAGGTCAATCAAGAATAGCCACCTTTTTTAGAGAAAAGTAGAAGAATTACATATTTTGAAAGGTGCGCAACTTGCAGACTTAATTGTCGATATAAATCCGGGAGTTTAACAGACTCGATCCCCTACAGTAAAATAGCATGAACTTCTACGCGTTTTCTTAAGCGGGTCGTCGTAGAGATTGCTAAGTGCTATACGCACTACTTTACACTGCTTTCATCAAGGTTTATATTTACCTATGAACGCGCGTCTGGCCTATGGCTCCGTCCGTTCATGTGTTACCCTCAACAGCAGAAACAGAGCCGATTCCCAAGCTTCCCTTACGAAAGAGCTTATTTAATTCGACTTGAAGGAGGTGGGCGAGAAATAGCAAATGCCGGGTAAATTGGGCAGACCACTTTGAGCTTGAATTTGTAGGCGTCTTTTAAATATTCGCCTCACAGTTACTCGGTACCATTAGGCGTTCTACGATCCTAACTGATGTTAAGAAGTTACGCGATGTCGAGTCGACAGAGTCGTGCTAGCCAAGAATAATTGTTGACTTTATCCGGCGCGGGCTGTATCTCAATTTGTGGGCGCATCAGATATCTTAAGAGGACCAACCGCTTCAGGCTAGCTACCCGTTATTTAGTCAAAGAATAAAGTAAGGTAGACGAACTGCTCTTATTCATATTGTTTGTTAATTCGGTTGGGGGAAGCGGCGTTGTCAAAAATTAGCGCGAAAAACCGTGCGGGTAAACCCTAGAGAATTCTTCGATCGACCAAGGTTAATGTAGTGGCACAATAGAAATACACACTTTAACTTTCGCTGGCGTGAAAACCTGGTAGGCGTCCATAAATGGTTTATGAGGTTTGCCCAAATATTTGAAAAGTTTCGGACAACGAATGAATTTAGAAGCAGGAGCTATTCCTAGAAATCATGTGCCATACAAACGCCACGCGTATAATTTACACGCATGTTAGGGGCATCTGTCATACAGTCTAAACATTAACATTTATATAAGGTCTGTCTTTCATGCCAAGCAACATCTCTTAGAACTGAACCGTTTTCACACAAGTTTCACACAAAATAAAGAAAAGGTCTTTTAGCAGCCCTAAAACTTTGCAGTTTCGTAAACTAGCGATCATAAGATTCAAACGTACATATATAGAAAAATATGTACTGATACTGTTGATTGGGAAAAAAAAGTGTAAACATGTTTACACTTTACTGCAACCTGAGAAATGAAGCTAAAAATATATTGGCATAGACCCCCATAGTCTGTATATTTTATTGACTTTGTTTCACTAGGGAGTATCATGCGATTTGATAAATTTTACAAGCAATATATTATATTGTTCTTTCTATTATTTGAAGCATTTCTCATCAAGTAACAATTCTATTCTTCACTAGTCCTCCTTCTGAACGGCTAAAGTTTTTTGAAAAATCATATTTATTGCTTATTGACGCGCAAGATTTTATAGGGAATAGGTATACTATTTGAAAAAAAAAAAAAAAAAAAAGTATATTTTTCTACAATCCAGTTTCAGAACCTGATGCTATCCTTCGTGACGGCTGATTTAGCCTCACAATGAAAACCTTGAAAAATGCCGTATTTCTTCTCAACTAATCAAGTGAAGCTGAGAATTTCCGTAAGGGACACATTTGTGAGCGTTAATTTGACGAAGGATGAACGTTTAAAAGAAGCTCGTGGAAGCTGCTGCCACGTTCACGTTTGAATATCAAACACGTGGTCTGCCTCGATCGTAGATCAGCCGTCAGATAGATTTACCTATTGGAAGCACGTCGACCTCTTATCATACTTATCAACTCTACCTACGTTAACCTTATGAACGCAAGCGTTGGTTGCCAACATTGTTGCCATGATTTTTGTAAAGGACGTTTCTATTTTTATGATATAAAATATTTTCAGTCAGCTTTTTCGTTTAATATCCAATCTTCTGCAGATAGGAACGCAGGTCAATGGTTGGTGATGTAGCTTTTCGTCCTATTAAAATTAGAATTGGGTTGAACCCACGTTTGCCCATTAGCTTATCTTGAAGATGCGTAATATAGATATTCCTATAGCTAACAGTGCAACGAACCGTAATCAACATTTAAGCTATGTCCCACGTTGATTGGTGCCAATGAATATGAAACCAATTAAAACTGGTGGTTTTACTGGACCGTTCCCATTTAAATGAATGAATCATTTCTTGAGAGGATTAATATAGAGATGACTCATTAGCGCGGGAACGGCGTTTTCTCTTGTTAACACTCTATTTTTTTTTGCTTGCCGTCTCAATATATTTTCGTATAATCTGCAATACATATTTTGCGTTTCATCAATAGCTTAGGAACAAAGTAAATTAAATTTCGCATCAGCCATTTTAATCGAAACAGCCGTCCTAACCGTTGGCGCTATTCCGTGCGAGTACGCTTCACCCATGGGGGGTTTCAGCGGATTCGTCGCTTTAGGGATTGTCCTAGTCCCGAAATGTCTCGTGCCATTAAACAATTCGAATCGACAGCCGCTTTCTTATGACCGTTACCGAGTTGTACGCCTCCCATCTTGTATACCGTTATAAACAACCAGCAGATTTTCGACCCTTTCGAACACAAGTACTCAGATGCAACTGTGCTTTTTTCTACTGTGGCTAGAAGTATCTGAATTATGTGATATATTTTATTGCAATTGAAAGGTATCAGCCGACTCTCAAAAAACGGAAGTATTCGACAAACAAGGGGTTCTGCATGTTCTAGACGTGTTGGCCTCATACGGCTATACACTGACGAAGAGGATCCAGTTAAAAGTTAATGGAAAGCAATTTAGTGCTGTTTCCCTGCGATGAGCTGTTTGCAAGAAAATGACGGTGAGTTATAGCGGTCAGCCCGAGCAAGGATCAAGAGAAATCACCAAATGCTTAAGACAAGAAAAATTCTCGATTTAAATGCCAAGCTACGCTTATTTTTTTTTATCTTCAAAATTTAGAGTTTACCTATCTAGTAAGAGGTACCATTTACATTGCTAATTATAATGCTGTGTTATGAAGCCACTATTATGAATAATTGTGCTTTTACAACGCACGATTAGCCTTGAACAAGGCCTATAGAGGTCCTGAGAAAATCCCTTGTAAGCATTTTCCGATATTTAGCCAGAAATCGAAGTGCATCTTAATCTAATCTTTGATCTAATAGGTAGCAATGATGTGAACTCATGCTAGAGGCTTCACTCTAATTTTCCATTTTGTGTGGGCGTATGTGTAGGTATCTATGTCGGCGTTCATGTTCGAGGACGCTATTGGTGTTACATGTTGGTTGCATCGTAGCTACACGATTTGGATGCCGGCCACGAAGTGCCGTTTGTTTTCTCGTTGAGAAATAAAAGCCAGGATATAACATCTGGAAAGTGACAGCGATCGCAAAAGCATTGGCCTAAAACTAGTTGGCCACCTAGCGATTCACGTACAACCACATATTAAGGACGACCGGCGTTGCCCAAAAGTATGCAGCCGGAAAGCGTCGTTCGGAGACGGTGACGATACGGAATGGCCATGAGCGTTTGACTGGAAAATTAAGATGACAAAACTATCTCGTTTCGCGGCTTCACGCTCATTCGTTGCTGCTGCTGCTGCTGCTGCCTCTTGCGGTCACGTTTCACGCGACTGCGTCATGAACGACTGCTCCAACAACACCTTCAAGTGTGAGTGTTTCCTGTCGCCGCAATAACAATAACAACAAAACAAACAGCCCCGAAAACCCCTACGGGAGCGGAGCAGCAACTGCGGCAACAAACTCAGTAGTAACTAGCGAAAGCGTGTCGAGGCGCCAACACGAAACGCAACCTTGGTATAGACACGTAACCTTACCGCTCAAGTCCTCCCGTGTGAGTTGTCCTGGCAAGCAGGCTTACCCTATGCAGGTTGCTAGCGTAGCTGCCGCTGCACTCCAGGGAAGCCCTCCCATTGTACCACCTTCTTCTATATGTTCTGAAAACATCGCCTTTGAATAAGAAGCTTTCCTATGTTTAATTCTATGTAACACTTTTCTATGGCCGGTAGAACTTGTGGTGTTTGCTTTTACAGCGACGTAGTAAATGCAGCTGCCTGTCATATTGAACCTCGTTACTAGGTGCTCATTAGGCCAATACCTTTTTGGAAAGTAAACATTATGGAATCGGCATGTTATCGACAATTTACATGAAGCTTGAGTGCACTGTCAACGAATCCTAGGACGTGCGATTGCTTGCGAGAAACGCACCATATGACTTTCTGAAATCATTATATTGTACGCGAAAGTGCTCAGCTGATATTTTCAGACCTTTTTTGCTCCTGTCTTCCAGGCATGTGTAGTATGCCAACGAAATGAAACGACCGCATAACAGAGAACCTAAATACAATGTTCCTGTGACGGAGCAACTAAGGTGTAGGAATAGGCAAATCTCTTTCATTTTCGATACAAGTCTTCTACTCTTTTGCGTCTGCCACTTTTATGCGTCCGAATGAGAAGAAAGCAATGCTTTTCGCCTGGTCTATATAGTCCGCTTGTGTCCCGAAACTCCCGTGAGCCTCTGAAGATATTTGAAAAATACGAGAACGAAGATAAAATAGAGAAAAACACATTTTTTTTTTTGTTCTTTGGTAAATTTAACGAGAGTCTGCGGTAACTCGACTTGCGTTTCAGGTATGTAACTCTGCTATGATTGATTTCGTGCAATTATGCAAGTCGTCGTGTAAGCGCGATAAGTACAAATCACCATTTTATTCCTAGATAGTATCGTTCCGCATCCGCAAGGAGCATTCAAACAGGTACAGGACTAACTCCGAAATGCCTCGACTAACTAGGGTGTCCCGCATGTTCGATTATGGGTGAGGGAAATTTTGCAAATAACAACTATTAAAGTTTAAATAGCGATATTCCGTATCAATTAACGACGATTCGCTTCACAGTACTTGCCAAATTTGGTCAGCAGACGATTTTCCGCTCAAAGTTTTCTTGCCATGTGTTCTTGCGTAATCAAGATCCATAATAAATCAGTTGATTTTGGTGGAATCTGTCAAAGTTTACTGATACGTTTAACTGACGTTCGATTGACCCGCTAGGGGGGACATCTATACATTTTTAGAAACTGGAAAAAGTAGAATTGTAGCTCAGCGGTCTAAGGACATGCGCGATCTGGATAGAGTACGAAAAGTCAAATATGGACGTAGTGAGGATCGCCGCTTGTCGTAGGCGTTGTCTTAGCTGGCATCGTTTCAGCCAGCTAGCTCCCTTCATTACGAGACGAAGCAATGACAAGGGGTCGCTGTCATCAAGTAACTGGCTGTATCAGACTGGTAACTTACTGATTCTATGTATTTTTTCGGCGTTGTGTGGCCGGAACAAAACAGTAACGCTATATGCCCTTGAACCATTCAAAGCTATTGACCATCCAGGTGGTAATGGGAATTCCGATGTCTAACTAGTTTAAAGAACTTTGCCAGCCTTTCGATGATGTCGCTTTATGTAGAAAGAATAGAATCATTTGCAATTACGAAGGACGGCTATGATGAAAATCGGTACATTTATTAGCCAAATCGAATGAGGCCTTCTGCCGAACCGTCGACATTCAGGAATTTTCGATAGCTATCTTGATACTGCCGGTGGCACTGATTGAAGCTAAGGGACACAAAACGGCCTGTACAATACAACGGAAAGGAGCCGTATGCTTCCGTATCCCTGAAATGATCTCACGATGATGTCAAATGATCGTCACGAGACTCTGCCGTACATAATAGAGTTTACCAAACGCTGATCGCATCAAGGAAATAAGCAGATGTAGAGCTAGTAAGCGGAATACGCAGACACCAAATCGCTCGAAAACGGACTGAATGATACAATTTATATAACGTAGCGGCGTCAACAACTGCGCAGTTTTCAAAGAACTCGACGATTAGCAGACGTTAGAACTCTTTCCAAATGAGTTGTGGAAATTTTTTGCGCGTTTCAGTAATTGAATAAACCAGCGATTTTTGACATCCGACAAACCTCGCCAGAACCTAGCAACGATATTTTCGTTAATGGCAATGAACTAGTTGATACGAAGGCCGAACAACAGTAGGCCGACTAAGGTCAAAAATCAGCTTTCGCGTCACGACGGCTATCCGATCAATAGGGTTCGTACTATATTAAAGCAATATGGCGCATGTAAGGAATCCCAGCGGTCATGCTTTGCTATCAATACCTGCGTCAGACCAGCCGACTTGGCCACGAATCGCGCTTAACACCACTCTATGCGGATAACCCATACTCCATCTCCGAAAGCTTCTCAAGCACCACTGCCGCTACTTGTCCCGTTCCAGCCCCATTACCCCAGTAGACAGCGTTGCTTTCGTAATGATGCCGTACCTTCAAAAGCCAAACTCAGCATCTTTGCCGAGATTGATTCCTCTTATTTGCTGATGTATTTGGCATTAGCCGCTGTTGCATGTACAATCATCTCTATCGCTAATATAATAATTCATAAACAAACCTAAATGTTGGCCTACCAAGTCGGATCTTCTTCTCGAAGGGGGACAGATAAAGTAGATGCGTATTTATTTGCATATCCGAACAAGTGATGCATAATTCATTTAACGTTTCTGCCATTACCATGTTTTTGAAAAGAAAAAGCCGAAACTAGAAGCAACGTCAGTTCCAGCAGTTAACTTCCAACTTGTATCGCATTCTGTCGAACAAGACATGCCAATGAGATTGAAAAGTTCCGGGAGCCGCATCGACTCATTGCGGTTCAGTGATCTTCTCCCGTATCTGCAGCGAGCGACTAGCGTGAGCTTTCTTCGTTTTCAACGTTTTATGGATATTTTAGCGTACTACCTTCTCTATCTCACGTAAGGTAAAATCCTCGTTAGTACTTTGTTGTATTCTAGCATCTGGTTCTTTTTAAGTTACGATATCCTTAGTTCTTCTTAAATCGGATCGAACATCAACGGGCAATATCTTGTGTCCATTGTAGTGAACTGGCCTGTTATGTTCTCTGCGTGCCAGTGTAGACTTTTCCTCTTAAGGAAATAGAGAGATGATGTCCAGCGAACGCCACGTACGATGTGAAGTAGTTAAAACTGGAGCACTCTAAAGTTAGCAATGAATAAGGAACTTTTTCGTTTGGGAACTCGAGCGGTAGGATCGCCCAGTCAGTGCTGCTCACTCAGGGATACTCTGTTCACTTTTGTGAGGTCTGAATGTCGCTATGCTATAGTCTAAATATTCCTGATCGTTCACTTCGCTGCGGACGTCTTGTATGTAAACGCGCATACAAACACAGCCACTGTAGCAGCGTATGGCAGCGCTCTATCGGCGGTTTTATTGACATCCCAGGAATGCTAGTTCTTGCATGTGCCCGGTCATGTCGGCTTGCACTATCCCCTTCCGATGTATACACACCGACCGCGAAGTTATTCCTGCGACCCGATGAAGCAACACGTAAGTGCACCATTAAGCCTTGATAGAGTTCATGGGTTGTTTCGTCGGAGTTCAAATTAGAGTTTCCGAGTACTTGGGCATGCAGAACGCGTGCCCATACACACACATGCGGCAATATGCAAACAGAAACAGACTTAGAGACACGCACGTCCACGCGAATTCTTCAACGGACGGTCAGATCGAATAGAGAAGTCAAATCACTTCGGTTGCATCATCCCGGATCGAGCCTCCTAGGCAGCGAAGGACAGAGTAGGATGAATGCGGAATTTGGTACGAGTTGGAGGTGACAGAGGCCAACTGAAGATTACATTAAAAAGCCGATATCTGACGAGATGGGAGGTGGGAGAGCTATGGGTCTCAAAATCAAGAGTATATATATGTACCGTACTATAGAGCCTAACATCATCAGTAAAGACAGTGGCTACAATTCACGCTGCGGTTATGCGTGACCTATATGGGAGAGAGAAACGAGGGCACCTGTCAGTTCCAATCGGAAGTCTTCCGAGAATATAGGGTATTTATTCTTGACCAGGTGCCCATTATTAACGTCAGGACCCGCATAGAGGTCATTTATATCTGCGGTTCTTTAGCAAATGGATCTGCGCAGAACTTTCGAGTTGCTGCGTAGGCTAAGCTATGCATTGCATCACGCAGCTGATAGCGTGGTAAGTAACAGGTTGCGTTAGGAAGAAACGCTGCGGTTTTCATGGCGCTTCTATTGAGACGTAAGATCCATTCGATAATCTGAAATGCACGCGTCGACCGCGAGAGGGCATGCCCGCCTACGTCGGAAGGCTGTCGCATTGTTCATCGCTATTTAAAATACTTTAGCTTTATTTACTTGTTGTACCAATTTCAGCAATAACGGATGATTCGAATTAAATTGACAACGCTGTAAAGTTGCGAATTCTACTAAGTCATTCTTAACCTATCCGTATATTGGAAATACAAGCTATAACGACACCGGTTGTTGTTAATTTTCGATTATGTTTTAGTATGTATCGTATCGTTTGAGTTGCGACTATGCGAGACAGAGATAGCGGCCTTGAGAGGAAGAGGCCTGCAGAAATTCCCGCCAAAATTTAGGCCATTGACAGTTTGATTGCTATGAATAACTATGTAATCTTTCTCGTTAGTGTTAGCTAAGTGTTTTAGGGCAGTCCTATCACGAAGAATAGGCTCGGGCTGTCAAGTGGTATCAAACGCAGAAAAGAATGAAAGCGACGATAGTTCAGGTTTACGAGATGAATTCTGTTTACGATGGAGAGGTCAACATTGGTCACGACGCCAATAACAAATGGCATGAGTGATACTTGCTAAGGAAACAAAATACTGTTATCGTTAACGTTCAGGAGAGCGTTCTCCAATCTTACACACGATAGACACACTTGAGAAGCGCCAGTTGATAAACGTTTCAAACTCCAGATTTGTCGTAAGTGCGCTGGACAAGTGAAGAAAGTCAAATGCAAAACAGGGCTACGTAGTTGTCGTAGTAAGTAGCAGCAGCCGAATGTAACGTCGTCAACCATGATAAAGACCGTATTACGACACCACGTACTCTCAATGAATAGTCAGACAGGGCACAGGCAGTAGGAAAGGCCACCGGAAATCGCAC
Source organism: Varroa jacobsoni (assembly GCF_002532875.2). Lineage (NCBI taxonomy): Eukaryota > Metazoa > Arthropoda > Arachnida > Mesostigmata > Varroidae > Varroa > Varroa jacobsoni. Next base: position 15,966 of record NW_019212947.1, on the reverse strand, counting down.
GGTTTCACTGAGAAAGCGCCTCGAGTGGAAACTGATGCTAGTCGTGGATGCTGATGTTGATCATGACGATGATGATGATTATTGTGGCGACGAGGATATTCTTGATGCGATGGTACCGTTTCGAAACACGAACCGCGCCACACTTGTCGAAACTCACGGGCCAATAGGTGTCCCATAAGTACGGCAGTCCCTGTCTGAACGGCCATTAACGCTAGTCACCTATCTATGAATGGAACTTCCCGTGAGCCCATTCAAATACTCATTTTCGCCCAAAGTCAAGTACGGCTTCCGTAGTAGCGGTGCAGATTCGAAGGCGGTAGGTAATATCGGCGCCGCTATACGCCAATAGACCAGCAGCCTAAAAGTGAAGCAACTCAGACAGCAATAAAAACCGTCATAGCAGTGGATCTATTTGGCCAACCCGTGCCTTGGTCGAGCCGCCGATTCTTTTGACCCAACCACCAGCGGACAAACCTAAGAATGAACGAAGGACAGAGAAAGAGGGGGGCCGCTTGAGTGTTTCCTTTAGGTGGCCCCCGAGAATGCGGAAGTATGGGCTGTGGCCGACTTTTGGGCCAGCGAGGTCACAAGGAACCGCTCGAGAACTACTGGCGTGATCGCAGTCGTGAACGAACGAGCTGAAAAAACAATCAAAAACATCGAGAAAACGAAAATGAGGAGCGAGGCTATCTACGTTAACAATTCGGAATGTTTTTAGCGGTAGCTACCACACATTTCTATAATATATATATATATATATATATATACGTATTAACACTAACGGTGCAGGCTAAAACCTAGTTCCAGCAGACAGGCAGGCAGACAGACAGACAGACGCGTGCTACGATACAGTTCTATAATAAGCAGAAACGTTTTGAGGAAACTTTAGAAACGGGATGTTTAAATGCTTGGCTACAATGTACCAGCTTTGAAAACTGTTCGGCCGTATTCAGATCTACCGAACACTATGCTTCGGTGGAGGATTCGAAAACGAAGCTTGACCGTGGATGTGAAGGTCTTGGCGTGTCGAGTCGACCATTAGAATATCATGATGAGCTCTTTGTCATGGGATAGTCTATAAAACTTCTGAAAATTAACTACGATGACACTCGCTTATACCGTAGATGCGGACTAACAATAGTTATAAGTTCTATTGGCACTATTTGTGCATATAATAAATTCAAGAAAAACCGTACATGGCAACCAGGGCATGGCTTAACCTCAAAAATATGAAAATACACCCAAATAGCGGCGAGGCAAACTTGGAAACTTTTAATATATTTAAGAACTGACGAAATTGGGTAGCTACAAAAACGGATTCCATTCTAACGGGTATTAGTTAAATCTCAGTCTATGGTCGATTTATTCTTAATTATTCGCTATACTTAAGAAAGGACAAATTGCTAGGCCATAGCATATAAGCAAAACTTACCAATGTCTAAAAAAAGATGATGTTTCCAATTGAATAATGGCGAAGGTGCGGCATAGAATGCGTTTTTCCCTTGCAGAATATATATTTTAACACTTAAATTCGCGCCTCGACCATTGTCATCAGTATGAGAACTGGCCGAAACCGTCCTATATAAATAAAAGTAATTTTCGTAGTTTTTTTTGTTTATCAATCAATGTTATTGTGAGAATGAATGTTTACCAGTGCCGCCACGAGCTTATACATGTAAAATTGATATCAGCCGCTTCTGTTGTCGCAGCATCTCAAAGAAAACTCTATAGAAACACAGTATAAACCGCGCCTAGTGAGCGTTCCAAAAATTTTAGAATCGACCCCAGCAGTTCGATATTATCATTATCATCAGCGCGATAACAACCGCAATCATCAGCGTTGACCTCGACAAAAAAGAAGTACATCATCTCAGTTAGGAGAAGCTTAATGAAGTACTACGTGACCAACGTCAGGCAGGCGCAAAATGATACATTATCTAGCACTCTCACAGGCCTACTACCCAAATATTGCCCGCAGAATTGATAAACAAAGCGTCCTACAGCGACAAATAATTAAATGGGCTGGAAGAGGGGTTAGTTAGTAGGTTATGACCGCTGAGGCCGGCCGCAACAGAAGACAGGTAAAGACGAGCTGCTATGCTAAACATACAGCGACCATCACTGCGAGGACAAGTTCAGCTGTTTCAGAGAAGCAGAAAGAAAATGAACGGGACTACTCATTACAATATATATCTTCTATATATGCGGTATTTCTGTCTTCTGAAATACTGCAGTCACGGACACAGCCGCCAAATATGGTTCGTGGCCTATATTCTGTGTTGCGTCGTAAATCGAATGATGAATTATCATTGTTACTAGTTGTCGTAATGGCCCCGACGACTCGTGCCGATTGCTGATGACGCCTCGCCTATCGCGGCATTAGCAACGGCCGTAGCAGCAACAGCGAGATTCGTAAGAGCAACTTAACGGCAGCGGCTGCAAACGACGTCCTATCCTCCGGGGTCAGGAGATGGTGGCGATGCAAACGCCGCCGTACGAACGCCTGTAATGCCGTTGCTGAGTGATAATCGTAGTCACAGGAGGATGGTGACGCAGGATGTGATGTCGGAGGGGCATCCCTGCCCATCGTCGTCGCCGCGCTGGCTGGCCAGTGCCGCTAAACGCTACTTAGATGAATCATCCTTAGCTTCTCTGTGACTGATGCAGCAGCAGCAGCAGCAGCAATGACGCGACGCCATTTGCAAATCGCTGCCGTCAACGAGACGCAACAGCGGCTAAAGAAAGAGAAGGACCGTGTGGCAATGAACAAACAGGAATTACCAAAACAAACCAGAAAAGGGAAAAATGAATACAACAACTCGTTGTCGTTTGGTAAGGACGATTCATAGGTTCCGTCAGTTTGCTCTGTATGCTCATTTCTATTTATTATTTACTTCCATGATTGGTAATGTCATTGTTAGTTATCCATGTATCCAAGATCATGAGCAGGACCGCGAGAAATAACCTCAGACACGGAGCACATAGCAAGGATCAACAAATGAGGTGCAAGCTACTATAAAAATTACCTAGAAAACCTACAGAAAATCATTATTAGGGATTAAGGATAGAGATAGGTTATTTTGCGAAGTATCTAACTAGTTGAAGCTTGGCAATTATCAGGCGATAAGGCAAACTTCTTTCATCGCAGACTCTAGAATGTGTACGTAAGTTAAATATCGACTAAACAATTTCTCAGGCAATAGAATTGGTCAGGATTTTTTCGTCGTCTCGTCACGATGGAAAAATATCGCTTACGCGTATATAAATTAAATGAGCGCTAGAGGTGTGTCAAAAGGCGAAACATACCGTCAGATATTCCACAAGACGTTATTTGAAGTAGTTAGTGGAATAAGACTTGTAAAATTTTACTGATGTTACACTATGCCATTGAATATCAATATAAGTTTAAATAGGAACACTCACGAAAGTCGTACGGCTTCAATACAGGCAAACAATGGCCATAATGTAGCTGCTAACGCCTGGATTTTCAAGCAACTGATATCTAAGAAGCGGAATACCACAAATAATTATTGTAAAAAAAAAAAAAAAAGGAACACTTAATGCGCTGAGCCATATATTGGACTATTTGTGGAATGATCATCGACTAGCAAACGCTCAGACAATTGAATTGCCGATCTTTCCATTACTATAGCTTTGGGTTAGGTTCAGAGCGTCTCCTCATAGTTCAATTAAATCAAAAACTACACAATAAGTAAATTTGCGATCGAAAAAGCCTGTCTGAAGAGCTTGTCTTCGCGCATTGCTCCGGCTTGGAAGACATCATTGGAATCGTAGTTATCTTTCAAACCTAATACTAATCCTCATCAGAAAAGACGACTATCTGAAAACGAAAATACATACACGAATCCATGATGCTTTCTCAGAAATACTCTCAACCGGGCAACATGAAGAAAAAAACATGTCAATAGATTGGATTAGCTTGAAAACGTATGCGACGATATCTTCTCGATAGAGTATATACGGACCCTCTGAATGAAGGACAACAAATATAAACGATGCGTTGACATGAAAAATAAATGAAAATTGCACTTTGTAGGCCAACTTCCTGTGTCACACAACTAACCAAGTTACATACATTTCCCAGAATACCTAACAAAGCTGAGGTACAATCAATAACTGCCTTTTCTTTCCGTCCCCTGTAGATTTACCCCGAATCAGTCATCAAATTAATTTGAGGTAATTTTTAGTTTAGCAGTTGCGGGGACGTGCCCCTACCCCTGTCCTCTTCTCCAATCCCCTCCTCCCTAAACGGAGGGCCGTTCGCGCATTCGGGGAAAAGCGCATGTAACCGCTGACCGGTGAGTGCCGATCCCGACCTACCCACACTTTGTTGTCAACTAGATCGATACTTAATTTCTTGCCGACGGTTGCCAGCAGAGCGCCTGAGACAGTGGCAGAAAGGAGCCGCTTTAAGCGTGCGTAAACCGCATTCATCAACAACCGCGCTCCGAGGAAATACACAAACGGGGAGATAGTCCCAATAACTAGAAGCCGACATGAACGTATCTACCGAGACTCTATAGGCATACGCACACACATGCACAAAGGCCAACGACATGGATGACTATTATTTTGCTTGCAGCTGTGCTTCCTGATAACAGTGAAAGGAAACCTTTCCTACTCTGTCAGCAGTAGGTTTGTTATCAGAATCGCTATTAGAAACTATGCTGCTCATGTTCTCTCTGATACTGTAGTTTTCTGTTTTCTATAGAAGCAGAAAGACGCTGACACTTTCAATATATCGGGAACTATCTCAATGAGTAGGGAAATGACTACACGTAGGTGAAAGATGACGAGGTAAACGATAAGGAAAATCATTGCTCGTCAATTATGAGTGTGACGATGATGATGATGGGTATTATTGGCAGTATTAGGAGGGCGTATGGAAAGATCTCGAGATAAAGTTGAAGCATTAATGAGAGAATCTGAACGGGCTGATGCACTCATCATGTGCTAAAGCAGCCGAACATGATACAATTTTTCGAGGCACTGCATTACCCATCTGGTTGGGAACAGCTTTAAACTAACACGAACAAAAAAAAAAACATATCTTCATAAGTCTGATTTTATAACAAATACTGTACATTTGTATAGACATCGATAAAGGAGGGCTGCTTGGTTTTCTTTCATTCAGTTGTGGGGCGCTCATTCGCATACATGTCGACGTATCTCTGGAATAGCGGCACGAATGTTTTGTCAAGTCTGTGCATTGCCAGGAGATTGTCGCACACGTTTTACTTTCTAAATAGCCCCATGGAGCGAAGCTGAGGGGCCGTTGGACGTAGTCCCACCTGAAATCAGCCGCTCATCAAGGTGATCCTTCATTAACTATATGGTGAAACAAACCACGTTGCTGAAATCACATGTTTCGCAAACCTGTTCCAACAATTCGGGGAACACAACCTAAAGTTGTGTCCCGGTAGTAAAAAAGTTCGAAAAAAATGTCTACTACAACAATTCACGGACGGTGGATGAATTTTACGAAAATATCAATGCTTCCATTAGAACCAGATGTGTATTAAACGTGGTCAAAAGTCGGATTAAATAAATAACTGCCATGGAAAAGTTTTTATTGATGTTGTATTCAAATAGAATTTTAGATGTATATAGATTCCAAATAAAATGAGATTTGTGTACATACACTCGGTTGTTCTCTATTGGCGTCATTTTGAAGTTGTTCCTAACCGTGCGTCCCTGCACCGACCTACTATCGTAAACCTGATCATGAATTCTAAATGGAGCGCGAAAACCATCACCTGAAACGTCAGACAGCGTTCACTTGCCAATAACTTAATTCTATCCTGACAGAAGGTCCTCGAACTTGAGAGTGTGCCTTATTGCACCCCGCTAAGTTACAATATTACGCCAATTTAGTGATTATTTCTAAATGTGGCATATTTTTCTTTACTGAACTAAAAGTAATTCTTGTATAAACCGAATTTCAAGCTGATTGGAAGTGACGTGTGCAGGAGAACTTTTCAACCTGGGTTAGGAACGGTTTTTATCGGCTTCAATGCCGCTGTCAGAATTCGACTGTGAAACCAAATATTCACAAGAATAGCTTTTGCCTTAAAACAGTGGTTATTAGCCGCACGTTTTCACGTTTCTTACTGTGCTCTATGTGCGATGATACAACTGGGGTTCAACCGATATAAGTATCCAATAGCAAGCCTATTCTTCCGTGAAGATTTTTGCATCTTATAAAGACAGTACGGTGGGCAGACAACGATCAGACGACCTTGCGAATGATTATGCTGACAAATAACAATAAACGTCCACCTTTTCGAAGCTATATCAGCGTTAAAACGTACGATACGAGCCCTATCACAGGATGATGCGCATGAAAGCGAAACTACGCTTGGCCGCTTCGAGTAGGGCTCTGTCGTTTGGCTGCGGGTCTTGACTTGCCCTGTCCTACTGCAAACGAGATGAGAAAGGCGCAGGAAAAGCGGCGCGTGCAGTCTGGCGGGTAGGTCATTGGGTGCATCAGCTGGCACGTACAGCAGTATGATATGAGTAAGTGGCAGGTGACTCTAGAAGCAACAGGCCAAGTGAAAATTGTCACGCACGACACGCAACAACAGGCTGTATCTTTAACTAGAGAACTGATTTAGTCAAGCTGAACTCTTCTGTTTTCAAAATGTGTTCCAGGCCATCCAGGTGATGTTTTTTAAATGCTAGAAAAGCAACTAACACTATTCGACAGGTAGGGGTGATAGGCGCAATAAGAACCCTTATAAGCCATATAGTACTCAAAAAAAAAAAGCTCCTCGTCACCATTTGTCCTGAGACTAAAGTTGGCTGAGTGACGATAATTACAAAGCAATAATTAGTACGGAAACTTTCACAAAGGAACAAAACTATAGTATGTGGGGGAATCCGAGAAAAAGAGATTATATGCGCACGAACGAATGTATATATGGGACTGTAAAGAGCTTTCGAAATGTCCACTTTGAACAACTAATGAGTTTTGGATATTGTTATTGGCCTAATTTTAAGAAATCTGAAGAGCAACCATATGAAGTGAAGTAAATTACTTCACTGTAGCGTATTTCACAAACACGTTATATTAATATTAATTGAATTGACAGTTGTCATCGCTATCCGATTATGACTTCATTAAGAAGTAAAAGTAAACATCTAGGTAATAGCTGGATGGGTACACGCTTACTAGGGTCGTTTGTTTAGTGGAGCCATATATATGATCGTGTCACATACTACAGATATTATTAAACATTTAATTGAAGTAATTAGCCCTAACAACGATTACCACATTATTCAATCAGCCGCTTAGCTCCCGCTCATTGACGTTCCTATTGTGGCAGAGTACTAGTTAGCAGCGATAAAGGCAAATCTACTGAGTTTAACGCCAACTAGATCCGCGGCTAGGTTTTGCCGTGTGGTACCGCTAGGGGGCTGGCGGAGCTTCACAAGAGTACGACTACTAATAAGGGCGAACCTGGTACGTCGACGATAATAACATTTATTTTGTTCTAATTCTCCACACGCCGAGGTAATTAGTCGATCGACTGAATAAATTATTATAACCGACCATCTTTTTACCATTTCAACTATTTACAGATGTCCATGATAAATACTCTAAAGGAAACCTCCATAGCGCTCCACTAATTATAAGATACTCTTGAAAATAGCTGAGAGATAGAATCCTTTACATTTTCACTAATCAGCCAACCGTGTATAGGCGATGCTGGCTTTGAGACGCCATCCGCTACGGCTGTACCTGCATAGCAACGCTAGTTGGAAAACTATTCCATCTTCATAACAAAGGGTTAATGATCTAAGATGCCTCGGTCGGCCTATCTTCTATTAGCGTTGTTACGTCGATTCAGTCATCACATTAAAAGTAATTTACATCTATTAATTATAGCGTAAAAATAACGTAATTAGCGCATGTTACTGCTTCCAGAGGCGGTGGGGGGTGCCATCGTTTCATGCCTTGACGTTCTACCCGCTAATATTCCATTTCCGTTTTCACATTAAGCTTTTGCTTGGACCGTTTTCGCATTACTTTGTACATCGAAGGGTGAGATTTTTTCGTGCGGGTGACTACAAGTGAATTGGGCAAGCTTTCGAATTGAATAACTTTAGAGCTAGACATCGCTAGCAGGCCAAATTCGGCCAGCAACTAAATACTCTAGGCTTCTACAGACTTGCGAGTAAAAATGGGTCCAATTAACACCAGAAGAAGATTTGGAAGAAAAAAACGTCTTAGGGGCCAAACGGATATTCTACATGTAACGCGTTATAGAACTAAAACGCCAATACTGAAGATGTGGAAATCGAGCGAAGAAGTAGTTGAGTTGACTCCAAGCTACCTGCAAACGCGTGTGATATGTTCCATACGCAATTTTCGGAACTTCAATCAACAAAAAACCTACCGGGAGCATTCAGTCGCTATGGACGGGATGCGGCTTAATCTCTACTGCCAGCCGGTAACGCAAGAATGGCATCGTTCTAAAAAGGAATTGAGTTGGGTCGCAGTATCGGGTAGGTCCAGACGAAAGGTAATAATAGTATTTACAAATGACCTAAGAGGCATTTACTACTATAAAATACTCGCCGAAAATAAACGATTGAATTCAGCCAGCTATCTTGAGCTCCTTAAAAGGCTCACTGACCGTTGGCATAGCAATTGAAACCACGCAGTCTACTGACTTGATGACAAGCCCAGACCTCACCGCTACTTCTTAATTACTTATTCGATTGAGCAACGTTAACCTCAACCCGCTTATCCTCCCGAGCTAAATCCCTGTTGCTACGGGGCTTTCCGTGCCCTAAAGAGAGCAACTAGTGGATAAACATGTCCCAGTATAGAGTTACCTCGAGAAGTGATAGGTAGAAAAATTATACGTGAAAACGAGAATGGTAGGTGTATAGCTGTCTAGAAACCGGCATACGAGTGTAAGGAATACAAGGAAAGAGAGCACCTTTGACACACATTAAAAATCATCGCTCTAGCTAAAATATTTCAAAATTTATTCAATATCAGTGACCGCCAAATTTGCTTATAACAGCCTAGTATTATGCTTACGTGTGGCTACACATCACTGAATATATTTTGGGCTAAGTACATATATTAATGTACCCGTAGCGATATTCAGGCCACGCTTTGTTATATGCATGCCTACGTATTGCCAGTTGAATCTACGCGACGCCGCGATTTGGATGTAACTCAACGAACATCTAAATCTATTCCTTCAGTGAACTTCAGTTTCTGTTTGTCCCTTCCGACTAAAGTTGTCTAATTTATTCCGTTTTTGCTAACTCTATCTTCAATCTAGTTTCCTTTTGCACGAGTAAATCTCGTATTGTATACTGTGCTAGGTCACTTTGTGCCCGTTACTCTAGGACCGTCTAAGGTCTCCAAAGGAACAGACGTATATTAAGATAGTGCTTACGGGAAAACTCGTTTGACCGCCTAGCCACTGGTGTTGAGCTCGACAAAAACAAATTCTTTAGTTTATACTACGAAGGATAGGGGGCGTTCACAATGTTAGCGAATATTGTCATATGGATTTTGTCCTGATCACATTCTCCACGAGCTTTGCACAGGCCACTAAATAATGACCGACCCTTGATGGCAGGATCCCTATAATTTCTGGAGTCTTTTTATTGCCCAGTTGAAAAACCAAAAACCAGAATTGACCTCCTCGTCCGTTGTAGATGCCCAAACATGTTCTAGCAAATTGAACGATGGAACGCTGTTCCCGTCTTTGATCGTTCGTTCGGCGATTCGCCGTATCACTATGGGGAAAAGGGCAGCCGGAGTCAAGAGACGTCGTTCCATCAGATAGTTCATCAGGCTACTACGGCGCGGCAAAACATTTCGGACAACGGCCGTTCACCGTAACTATTCTACTGAAGTATTCTTCAGTTTCCCCTTCATGCGCGTCGTCGACCTCTAATATGATTACGACCCGAAACGATCTTCTGTCACCGAAATCATATTTAGGTAAAGCTATTCCGAATGTTTTGCCAGATCAATCTTGATTAATTGAAAAAATCAACCACGTATCACTTTCACAGTTGGCTATACTGCATTTGGGGAAATGACTGCGTCTGGAGTAGTGGCGTTTACCTCGATACATAACATTCAAATAAATGACTATAACATTATATATATATATATCATGAGAATTGTTTAATGAAAAATGACTATTCAAATCATATATGTTTCAAAACCAATCGGCCTTAGAATAAGTTATAGCAAATCAATGCAGTAGAACGCATCAAACATCAAGATCTCCTTTTAAATTCTTCCTTTCCACGATTAAACTAGCAAGCGCATTGTCCTTCTCAGGCTCATACATAGAAAACGAAAAAATGACAGCACCCTCCGTATGACCTGCTCTGTTGAAGAAGCGTTCATTTAGCTATTCTAACTAGCTTCATCGAAGAGAAGTTATCAACGCCATGTTATTGCCTCATAACTAAACGTTGGGAATCTTAAGCTGTGAATTTTAACTTAGTACTGACCCTATCCAACAGATACGCTGAGAACGGGTTACATTATTCAGTTACCGACAGGCTGTTTGTTGGGAAAATGAACGAGTGAATGAGTGTGGGTATGATCGGGGGACCGATCAATATTGGAGGAAGGATCACTCCACTATGGCAAAGTCATATTTTCTTATTAATCAATTAGGCTTAAAATGAAATCTTCTAAACTAGTGAGTCGGTAATTTTCACCCCCCTGTTGTTACTAAATTCCAGCTTTATTTAGGCTATCTGTCCACCTCTAAGTGAGTTATATTCTTGACCGAATCAAGAGTCAAGTAGCAGCGGGAATGTGCGAATTAGTACGATCGCAGGTTTTGCCACACCAGCACGATTCGATATCCTTGAAATACACGCTTCATGTAAATCAAGACTGACTATATCCGAAATCTGTACATGATCGGGACGGAGAAAGGTCCGGGTCACTGTATCGCTCCCGACTAGATCTGGTGATATTCCCGTTTGTTAATCTCAGAACACAGCAGGTGCCGACACCATAGTTCCTGCCAAAGTCATGAGACGCTTGTACGGTTCTCTACCACTACAGCGCTAGCATATTCCGTCACGTTAAACGATCTTTGGTAGTAGGCATACTCTTGATTATTATTTGCTATTAGCAACTGGTACCCCACTAACAAAGCAGCGCTTTTAAGCCGGAAACGACCACTGTGCCGTGGAAGAAGTTCTCTTAAGATCGGATCTATAATGTTACTGTAAGCGCATACTATGGCCTTTAGAAACGGTTGCAACCATAACGCTGACAGCATCGCATCTTAAACCCAACTCGTGCGCCGTTCGCATGTAGTATTTATTCATACGTAATGTGGAAGCACTTTGTACTTGCTTACTTTATTCTGTTCGCGTGTACTATTTAGTGCTAGTATTATATATGTATGAGGATGCTACGTGAGTGCGTGTTAAAACCACAGAAAGTATGCAGTACCGTGCACTTTCTTTACAGCGTCGTTCAACGGAAAAGGACACCATAACGCGCCAGCCAAAATGTAGCTGGAGTGCGATGCGCGATGCCGCCGCCGTCGTCGTCGACGCTGAACATGGTGTTAGTTAACTGGAGTGTTCGGTAGTTCGATCAACGATAGATATATAGCGGATCATTAGAAACACGTCAGAGTGTATCATTGCCGACGAATATGAGACGACGTGCAAGAGATCACGCCCAGCCATTGGCGATAGTCCGGAGCGGTCAGTTGACATCAACCGGGGCCAGCGCGCTAACGGTACCCAGACGTGCCGTGATTTCGCTTTGCTAACCAGTACGATAAGTCAATAGGTGGCGTGGTGGGTTGGCCGTAGTGTGATGCAGCGACACTGCTGGTCGGCGGCGGCGTCGTCGTCACTACCACCAATACGTCTTGTCTACATTGCCATATCCTTTTTTGGTCAGTAATCCCCTCGCGCGGCGGCAGTACGCCAGCCGCAGGTGTTAGTCAGACGAGCATCGGTGCACACAGAACACTGCCGCGGTGCTCGCTGATGGCGGCAGACACTGGCCACCAGAGTGGTCTGTTAGGCAAGTGCTTATAAGCCAAAGTGAATGCTCGCCCGGTCGCTTGGCAGTCAGTCATCCGTTCTTTCGTCGGTCCGTCATGGGGGTAGACAAACATCGTTGGGCATCAAAAGGCAACGAGCACTAGAACAAAACATGGCGACGAACGACAGCGACGGCTAAGTCGCTGCGGCAGCAATGCCAGAGGAAAACACGATCAACTAATAAGAACTCGTCTGTGCACCAAGCCCCCTTCACGGAGTAGCGTCCTGTTTTCGGTGGCACCTGATTCGCGTCACGTGGTCGAATCCGATAACGACAAGGAAATATATTGTCTATGCCCATGTTTCCTTGTGGTGATATAGCAGTCGCAATGATGCCGCTTCTCCGAGTGATTGTATTTGTCTACGCAAAGAGCATTGCGTACATGCGATGCTGTACTTTGCTATGCGCTAGTTGAGTCCAAGCGTATGATGAAATGTTTCGTCACATCAGCTGAAAGGGCAGGCGATCTTTGGATGAGCTGATATCTTCGCGATATCTGCTACCATTATAATAACTATTGCTACAAGCGATCATACTACGAGCTAAGTACTACAAGTGAAACCAACGGTCAAGAAGAAAAAGTGCGCTGATCTTCACCTCAATCAAGCTAAAACAGGGAAAGAGGCCTCTCAAATAGAATCGATTCTTTTAAATGACGGACATCCTCATCACACGGAGCAGCTGAGATGCGTGAACGTTATTTGGGGATGATGTAAATTTGAGCAAGCCTTATTGTTATTATTTTATGGCTACTGGGATATTTGGGATCTAACTGTACGATGTACACATGCACATGCACAAATAAATAGACAGTCCTTTTTTTATGGTGTTTATGCAGATGTTCATGACGCACCGTAAGGTGTGCATGTTCATATATATATATATATATATATATATATTGCTATAAACCGCAAAATAATAGCTATTCTTCCAAATGACAAGAAATAATCTGCTCGTTTTAAACACACCTATTATCTAACGCCTGTCGTCCGATCATTTTGTTTTACGAATATAGGTTGCTCTTCTTTGATCTCATTATGCAGAAGGATAACAAAAAGGGGAAGGAGACCTAATCTATCGGACAATTTTAATAGATTCAGGGCTTCTTTTACGAAACGGTTTTAAAGGTCTATGTGCAGCAAACACATGGACTGATGCAATCCACCAATGAATATGTCACTGGTGGAATGTTTGACCTGTAGGGCATGCATGGGCCGCGCGCAGGACAACCACTAAGTTCCATCTTCGTTCGGGTCTGCGCGCTAATCCCGGGTCGTTATGCCTATGACGTTCTTTTAGCACGACGCGCCATTGTCTATTCGTAGTGAGAAGGTAGAAGTAACTTGTTATAGCTACCGTATCTGATGTCCGTTGTCTGACGTCACCAACTAGGGGGATATACCGTTCAGAGGGTTTCGCACAACGGAGATCTACAGAGATTCGCTAGCTTTTGGGGGCCAATGGAGAGGGCACGCTTGAATCCATGACAGCCGCTCACACGAGGCCATGAACGGCCAACGGTAAGATGCTGCTGTTACCGTTGTTATTACTGTCGTGACCGTGATGATAGTGATCTTCTCTATCCAACTGGTCTCCGTGCACGTTCCTGTAACAAACAGCGCGCCATTAGTAATCAGCCGTTCTTAAGTAGATAGCACATGGTCGCTCAAGAAGTCTCTTGAATGAACACGTTCCTATCATTAGAGCTAACCAATCCGCGCTCGAGGTAACTGGCACTACTTCTCATGTTTTTTTGAAAAACTGCAAAATTCAAAGTTAGCATTTCACGAAAGAGTAAATACAAGGTAGCGGATTATTAATACCTTAAAACAAGAAACGTTTAAACGGCAATTCCAAACGGTTAGGATTGCAGTAGCGACCCATTGTTTACACAGCTTAATTTTTCCTATTGTTTTCATAGAACCGAAACTTGTCATTATGAATGCGGCTAAAAACTTGGCCACAGGCCTCTTTCAAGCTGGAAAGTCTCCAATTGATAGTTCATTTTTTTTTGCAACAACTTTCTAATTGTATGTAGCAACAATCAGCTTCTAATTGAATCAAGTTCCCATTAGATCAGAGGCATATATTATCTAAAGGAGATCATACTTGAAATTCCCCCTAGCGATGCTCCACATGCGCGAATCTGCTCTAAATAGCGGGCAAAATATTAACCCGAGCATTGCCTTGAAGAGATACAAAAAAGGCTACAACAGCCCTATCGTAGCCGCACAAAACTACTATGCAGCACATTATCTTGGGGCCGCCGTCGTCTGGGAAGCCAACGCACAATTCTTCGAGCGCGTTACAATGGTCGCCATGACCATACGCCCGGTGCTAGCCAAAAATTCCAGCATTGGTTGATAGTTATCCTGGCGTATGGTTAGCATGACGGTTCATAGATTTGTGGGAAAAAAACCCAAATAAGTCCAGGAAACCCATCACAACTAGATCTTTTAGTGGGGGGGCGAGTCCTTGATGCTGTACCGAAGAGCGGATTCCTTAGACTTGTTCACACAATAGGAATAGTCAAACGGGTTATAAAATTCATAAGAAATACTTTACAGCTAAGTTTGCTAGACTTTCTCTCGGGCACACAGCCTGCCAGAAAGGGCACCAACCCTCAGAAGAAGTTCCTCTACTTGACATCTTTGTATCTGATAAAACGATCGAACTCGGAGAATATTATAGAACCCTGACATAAGGTCCCAAAGACGAATTCAGATATTAAAATGTAAAGGTCTCTGTCTCATCACAATAATGTTTCCGCTCGCCAAGTGGTAATTGCCTTTGCTCAAGTCGGAGGTATTAAACTCCGGAATCATTGATCATTTCTCATTAACTCGGGACGCAAGTTCCGATTATTAGTTCTTCGACGAGAATGATCACGCGTTTCAAAGTAGATCATCGCTCGCACAACTGATCCCTGAGGGACGCTGTCGGTCAGAATTCTAGTCAAAAAAGAAACTGTCTATTTGAAAGGGATGGGCCGCGCCTGTGTATATTCGGCCTGTTGGATCAGGCGTGCTCAAACCAGATTACACTAGAGAAGAAGTGATCGAGATGCTTTCCCCAGAGAACAGTTTTTTTCCACTCTAGAAGCTTCCTTTTGAACCATCCAACGTTCCCGCGTTCTTCTCTCGATCGATTACCGGCACACGGCTGTTACCAGTCAAAGCCGACAGCCTAGAGAAAGTATAAGCGTTCAGCTGGATATGCTGCTATATCTGTGTATATGTATGTCTAAGCGCGTCGTGCCAGCAGCCACGGCATCAGTACCTACTGTAGAAGCAGCAGTAGTACTGGCGTAGTACTTCTTTTAAGGCACTAGCATCAATAGCAGTAGGCGTAGCAACAGTTAGCAATGGATTTTTCTCCTCTCCCCGAAGAGAGCGGGGCGGCTAGAGTGGGCGAGTGAGGGCAGCACTGGCGGCGATGGCAATCATGATGGTGGCTTTCGTTTGCTCCTACACCCGCCGCTATTGCTGCTACCGTCGTCCCGTTGTTGGCGTTGTCATAGTTGTTGTTGTTGATTGCCGTTCGGTCTCCTCCATTGCTGCTGGTGTTGATAGTGGCTATGGTTTGTGGCGTCTGCCTTGCTGGCGAGCTGCGGGTCGCGCGGTTCGGCCCGGTTCAGCCCAGGCAGGCAGGCAGGCAGGCACCAAAGAGAGAAAGAAAAGGAGAGAGTAAAGGAAAGAAAAGGGGGGATGGGTCACGCGCGGAGAGGAGAAAGCCGACTCGAAGAAACGACGCGGCAGTAAACGGCCTGTGCGTCGCTCGGTGTGCTTGTCCGTCCGTCCGTCCGTCCGCCCATCCGTCCGTACGTCCGTCCGTCCGTCCATCCATCTGTCTGTCCGTCTGTCTGTCTGTCAGCA
>NW_019213351.1:73813-112792 GCF_002532875.2 Varroa jacobsoni | reverse complement strand
TGTATTTTTTTTTTTTGTTTTTCTATTGTCTATTTTTTTCTATTTTGAATAGTGTTGTGTTCACGTTGTCTAGTCCTAGTCGTCGGTAGCTTGTTATCGGCGCCACTGTCGGCCACCTGTGTACAACTCCCAGACCACGTCGACTTTCGATGTTGTACCGTCTCCTGTAAAACATTAGAGAATAGATATGCTGAACTATCGTGATCGTCTTCGCCAGTGAACACAGAGACGCGTAACGTAACTAGACGCTGTCTAATGTTGTAAATAGCGTTTCTGGTATCGTTTCTATCGCTGTATATATGTATCTAACCGTGGAGTACATCCTGTACTGTGCGGTGCCAGTTTGTTAAGCCTCCTGTTACGATCCGGCTGGCACGCGCCGAGCTCGTAAGCCAACTTACATATATCCGGTCCCACGGATTAACCGGTTTCCCGCCAAAATTTAATGTCGCGTTAAGCCAACAGCCCTGGCCAGTAACACTTCGGCCGTCTTGACGAATCGAATAGAAAAATTTGGCTAGATATATGTATTCTAGATTCTAGCTCTATTCGTGTATGCACATGGAACGTTCCGGCTGAAGGCTATAGAACAATGCAACGATGCCGTCACACGACCGCTATTGTGGCACCGCTAATAGAATTTTGTTTGTTACTATACATATGTACTGCCAAATCAATGTCCTTCGGCATTTCACTGCCGCTGCATGAAATCCTACCAACGGTTACAATCGAGTGGGAGAACGAACTTTGTTCCTGGTAGTAACGTGTCCTCTTGCGTATACGTGATCCACATAATCGGACACCTGTTATTTGCCCTATTTCAATAAATACCGCGGTGAAAACTCTAATGCATGAAACCAATCAGCAACATAATAGTAGTAAACATGGATTACTGTTTCACATACGATGTACGACACACACCCCCCCCCGCCCCCGGTAGACCTGATATTATACAGTTTGTGTGGATTCAGAACAAGGGTGTACCGCAAACATACTCTAGCGACTGGTTTATTTGGTAATTACTATAATTACTATTTATATCTCTATCATTTCCTATATGGGAAATGATAGCGATATAAAGGTTAAGATATTATTAGCACCAAAACCAACGTATGGAAACAAGTGCTACCACGGAGTAGAAATTATTCAGACCAGTGGATACCGATGTTTTGTGTTATAAATAGAGACTTTTTTTCATTTATAGTCATTGATTGAATTATCAGAAAATTTCGATTAGAGGCATGCTTTTGGCCTATAGTGTCCTGCAAAATTCTGTCGAGCGGGTCCGAGGTAGCGCAATGTAAGTTGCTATAAATATTATGGGAAAAAGTCGCTTATACAACAAAAATAGGAGCATGGTGCTTATTATGGACGACTTAGTACATCAAAAATCTTCTTTAGAAAAATACGCCAGCTCGAGCTGCAGGACGTTTCTAACCTGTCTGATAAAAATAACTTTCGGAACCGACATTTCGTCTCTGTTACTAAGGCAGGGAGCTCTATTTTCGCTAATCTATAGCCGATGCATCATTTAGCCTTTCTAACCTTAACCTAATTAGAGATTCCATTTTTCTCTCTCATTTCAGTTGCAGTTCAGCTTTTGCACCGGCCAAACTGTAATTATCGACTGCCGCGCGCGCGCGCACATAATTCAACGACAAATTTATTCCTGAGCCTATTTGCTTAATTCCCTTAAGTTTTATATCCTTAACGGCAGTGTTAAATTGCACACACTGGAAAAAAGCTTCTATGAATACAAAACAGAAGACCCTCATTGACAGGAAACTGCAAAGGCCTCTACCCACGTGCTATAATGCTACCCACAAACGCCGAGGATAAAGTAGACCCCATATAGGAGAAAGTGAAGCCGACATATAATTGGTCCGTCATTGCCATATGACGGCACTTATTGAGCGAGCGACGCGCCTAACCAATCGACCCGGTTTAAGTGAACGCGTCGCATTCTGTGTGTAGCCCTATATGGTAGCTGATTGAAAAGAATCTGCCCCCCCCCCCGCCCCCTTCCGCTCTCAATGTGACAAAACAGATGCAATAGCCGTAACACCTACGAGGCAATTAGGCCGGCCGCAACACGATTAGCTTGGTCGGTTGCCTCAAGCTAAACAAGTCGTCCACTTTTCCCCAATGCCTCGGGGCATGTATCGCCTATTCAGCCTTTCGCTCATTTGAGCACTTTATAGTGCTCTAATTTTGCCACATATGGCTCCCCTCAGGGATCAATTGTCCGTGGAATTGCCAACTGTCTTATCGGAAACTGGACAGCTGTAATGTCTGTACGGAAAATAACTCTATGCTAAATAAAGATTTCCGATTGAAACGTATGCATTTCTGGGGCATACTTTTGTAGGATTCAAAATGGCAGTTTATAAAATTTTCTGATACAACCTATTTGAATCAGGTCAACCACACGTACTAGATAACCTGTGTGGGTAAATCAAGCTACTCTTGTTACTCGTATAAAATGTTTTAAAAGAAGACTGTGGTGGTCCGTATGAGGAGAAAAGATCTTTCCAATATGTCCGTCTTTTTGGAAGGCTAAATTTGTCTAATAGTTGTTCCGCAGGTCAATCAGTAAATCCAACCTATTCGAATTACCGAGTAATCTCCAAATCCACCATTAATGGCAATTGCCTGGCTTGGTGTGCTTAAATTTCTTTAACTTTTACCGATACACGGTTAGCGCTTTTATAGATAAGATAACGACATGCTTGATATGCATGCTCGGCTTTCAAGTAGCTTCTGATAACTTATTTTGGGATGTTGTTTACACTATAGATTTAGACGTATCGTCACGTCATAGCTGAGACGTAAACTTCATATCTGTTAGGAGGTACTCAGGGATGCTATGCATGACTTTTTTTTTGTTTTTTTTTTTGGAGGTTAAGGGCAAATGCACTATGCAGACCGAACGTAGGCAGGACATGACTGCTCTTTGTCCGGTACTGTGGGACTCTCACCCACTAAACCCTGGACCCCTTTTTCAGCTCGGGCCATGGTTCGGTACATGTTTGATATTACTTCGAAATGCTATGCATGACTAGTCGAATGATCATCGTCCCCCTGATTGATTACGTACCGACATGTTTCTACTAGTACCTATATGTAGCACAAGTGCAAACTTGGACTGTTATGTTTCCCCGATGCTTTCCAGCTCCAAAAAGTAAGTCTATGAACGAGATCATGCTCCCTGTTTCCCTCAAAAAAGAACATATCTTTCTAATCTGCCCACATCACATAATGACCTGATGTAGGCTAACCTGCAGGACAAACAATCCATCAACTAGTCGAAATCTAAAATGAATCAATCCACCGTACCTCTGACCTGTAATCAGTAATTAACCTAGTGAGTCGTCCATACTGAATCATTTGAAAAATTGGATTCAATAATTGCTTAAAACTACTATATTCCATTAAGCCTATAGCGACCTTTGAGGATAGTTTACCAATGTTGAGACAATGAAAAGATTGAACATCACAAAAAGATAGGTATTTCACTCTAGGCCTCAGGATTTTCTAACAGAAACAAACCTGCTAGAGAGAACTGCCATGTTTTTTTCGTAAATTTAATAATAAAAATTTTTTTCATACATATTTTAATGATATCTTCGAATAATATATAAAATGACAAAAAATAATGATATGAAATGTATACCTAAACTTGGTAATATTATACTTATATATACACTAAAGTCTATTATATTGGTATGCAAAACAGTACTTTCCAGCTTTACTGCAGTCGAGTTCAAATAATAATACAATGATGTGGCAAGGGGCTCGTATGCGTATTGCATACACACGTGTTTACGTTTTTGGGCATTCGTCTCTACACATCTAAACCCTGCCTTCATCGAATTCGTTCAACATGGCCGCTTGTCGTCACAGTGTGGGCGTCTTAAGGTTGTTCGAGCGACCCAGCTTATGAAAGTACAAAGCGGACATAAATTTCTATATATGAAGCCACGGTCTCAATCTGTAAGGAGCGTCCATTTTGTAGCTTGGCTAAATTTAAGGGTCAAAAAAAAAGTGATGATGTTGCATGGAACTATTCTATTCCATTGATAAATCGTCTTGACGAAGAGGAAATAGAACGTATTCCTGGTGATTTATCACGCCCAAGCCGGACTTCAGTTCGATTATTCAACAAACTGTGAATTTTTTGCCCACATGTAAACAAACAAGAGTATTCTGAACATATTAGTATCGAGTTATTGAAGCATATCCTGCACTAGAGACTGGGCTGGTACAAGCGAATTCAACGAACTTTGGAATTAACTAACCCTTCAACGAAATAGGGTAGAAAAATTGTTAATGTTTGTGTGTACTCTACTTTCATCCTAAACACATGTCCCAGTGCTTTAGCAGCCTTTGGACGACCACATAGCTGCTATTTACATTTCCGTACGTAATTTTTCTATCTGTGGCCTTTCGAAAGAAACTGATAGTAAAACACGCTTGCCCATCACAATTTTTAGGGCATGGAAATCCCCGTGATCGGATGGACTTCAGTTGCTAGAATGAGCGGCTTGAATTCGTTTGCCTAACTCAGGAAGTAATGGAGACATGACGGTAAGGTTTGTTGGTGTCCTAAATAAATAAACTGCATGCTTCCAACCGCTATTCAAGCCGTTTTTGCCACAGCAGACTACATCCGTTGTTTCAAGATCATCGTACGACTTTGATATCCGTTACAAGTGTGATCATCATCTTACGTCCCTGCCTACTCCACACAACGGCCGAACGGCTGGCAGTAGATATTGAACCATATCTCGTCTATGGAGACCGTATCCTTCAAATGAGTTGCCTGCTAATTGAAGTTCCGTATCCGTACTTTTATCCTGGAGTGAATTCAATTGTTTCGGCAATAAGCTTCTACAAGGTTCAACTATCTTCATCAAGTTAAGTTATTCAACTTCAAAGTTGATTGAATTCGCCTGTAATAGCCCAGTAAAATCCTAAACTTATCGCAACTGAACAATAGTGTAACATTTACTGGCTTCTAAACAATGGCTATGAGTTGAGTCAAGCCGCACCCACTAGTATTTAAGTAAATGTACAATTAAGGTTGTGTTACGTGTCACTATTAATAAGCTTTTTTAAATTTCACAAAACAATTATTTTGTTCTAGGACTTCGCTGTGATGCTTCATGTCAAGGGGTAGCTCGAGCAAATGTTCTAATGGTAGAGGAAATATTAACTTTAGCAAAAGATTTTATTGTTTTGGAGTCTAAGGAACTAAAAGGAAAAGTTGATTTAGGTGGA
Organism: Varroa jacobsoni; assembly: GCF_002532875.2. Lineage (NCBI taxonomy): Eukaryota > Metazoa > Arthropoda > Arachnida > Mesostigmata > Varroidae > Varroa > Varroa jacobsoni. Next base: position 107,512 of record NW_019213351.1, on the reverse strand, counting down.
GTTATCATGCAAATGCCTGCTATTCAAATTACGCAACGGGTTTATCTTGGTGATAAACCTTTTCGACCTATCACCAAGATCCAACCACCGATCACCAAGATCTCTTTGACGAGGCATGGTACGCATCCAAGCATTTCCCTGCGGCTAAACGTTTTTTCAAAAAATTGGGTATACTCTTAGAACAAAAGACTGAACAGAAAGAAGAGTCTAAGCGATAAATATGTGGGTGATGACTATACAAAACCCAAATCTCGGAGATCATGGTATACGTGTTGCTGAAATATACATTTACTAGTTTAACGGTAGTTATGAACGATATAGAAACTGAACAGAACTTCTTCAGCAGCTTCTATTTTTTTTTAATACGCCTGGGGACTTCTTTCAACATGTAATACAGCCATACATGATAACTAAAATAACAGTTGTCGTCTAGATTTGTTGGCCAGTCGGGGGCGTAGTGTTTCTGCAACTATATACTCAAGGACTTTCCTTCGGAACAAGACGAGAAGCATTTATAAAAAAATCTAGAACATGTAATGCACTTACACTTAAGTACCTTTGAGGTTTCGTCAATCTGGTCCAATGGTGGCTCGGTCAAATACAATGCCACTACGATTATTACCGTTATTACCTATAATCACTCTTATATGTAAAGCATTCATCTTAAGCGCAAAAAGGTAAAAGAAAACGTAAGGTAGCAGACTCCTTCATGATAGCATTTCGCTTTACTTACTTAACCATATGGAACAGTCCTATGGTACATATCCGAAAAAGTCGATAATACTTGCAAAGCTGAATTGAGCTTTTCTATTTAAAACGTCAGCGCTATTGACCTACTATCAGGTGGAAACGTCGTAGACTTCTTATTATTTATAATTTTTCATCAGAGTTCATCTGTTATATCCAGTCTGCGTTGCAGTTACCATTTTGCCTTTTCCTTACGCCTATTCTAAATCGCTGTATTGCATTTTATTCTCTAAGCGAACTCGGGAGTGGGGGGGGGGGGGGGCATAAACACAAAGTAAACGGCTCAAACTAATTTCGATGACCCGCCTCGCTGGTCTCGCATAAGTGGCCACCCGGTGGTGGTCGGGGACGTGAGTTCATCGTGCTGTAATCGGGAGAGCATTCACAATATTCTAATGCAACTGCCCCCGCCGCTGCTCTTTCTACATTTACCTTTATTTTCTGCATGGGAACATCAATGCGCTGCGATGACATGTGGGCAATTTGGTAGTCCACCGAAGCGAGAGCAGCATCTCAGTGCCATCGCCAGATGGGCGCAGCAGCGGCGTCCGTTGCGGTGGAAAAGTAAACTACCATCGTTTGACCTCGCGTTCGACGGCGCACGCAGCTACCCCCGATGCCTTCCTTATGCCAACTGCACCCGCTGAATGCAAGGCCGCTCACATATATTTGAACTGCTCGCATACTGAGGTTCAGTCGACCAGCAATTCGGGGGCCCATCTGTTCCATCCTATACGTTTACTATATGGCCTCCCGCCCCCCGCAACCGTCGCGAGCACCACCCTCTTCCCTACCACCTGCGCAAACTTCTAGATTTTCAAGAGTTCTAAAAAAGCTGTTCTTCGTTTTGTCTACATTACTTGCCCATATCGAATACGCAGCATCAGCGACGCCAGCAGCAGCAACAGTACCGATCTCCGAAACAACTTTCTTAATACTGTATTATACTGGCGTAGTAATTTTGTAGAGAACGCATTCGACCGATAGGTGGATAGAGAATCATAAATCTTAGCCCGAGCCAGCTCTGAAAGCGGCTGTCGTTTACATGTTCAAATGGAAGCATTGCTGCCTCGACCACCTTCACCTGACTATCGCCGGCCTAGGTCTAACGTCGATTTCACCTTTGACCGACAAAGGCTGATGGCCGCCTTCGTAGCTTCATAGCCGCCGACCTGCGCGCCGAGACCTGCCTAAATTTCCAGCTCACTCCTCGGTTTGTGTGTCAAGGCAGTCGTATAGGCACGACGAAAACATAATATATGCCTATGCCTGCATATACACATACGTAGCCATATTACCATTCACGCACTCAGTCGTATTTCTTATTTATAATGTATGTTCACTTTTTTTTTCATACCACCAGTTTCGTTCTAGCTTGAGGGAGTTGGTTAGTGAAAGCAGCTACAGTCTATGATGGTTCGCATCCGTTTCTCGGCCTCGTAAACCGAAGATCTTCAGCGGAGGCTAAAGTGTACCCTCGTCGCAAACTCGTTTTATGCCCCAGTATTATGGCAGTAGCGCCAATGCCTTTTTGTCGGTTCTTCGCCAGCTTCTGGCCTTCCACCTGTGTGACGTTGCCGTCCCGCGCGACACTCGGTACACGGCGTTCTCCTGTGCCGCTCGCGGGTGAATGATTGCTTTTCTATAATCTTTCATATGTATGTGTACCGAACGACATTTGCCTTTAGGTTTGTGTATCTCGCCGTATGTATGTGCCTCTCTGCCAGTGCGTCTCTTAATGGCTGTGTAGTCTTATGCGTGTGTGCGCACTTCGAAGAAAGCGCACTGCCAAGTAGGTGGAGTCACACCCACATGAGTCCCACCCTTGCCACCACCAGCACGAAATAGCTCGACGAGTCAATCGACACGATGTGCGGTGGGTCATAGGCACGAAAAGCCAGTATCGGTATTTTCGTTAGCATTAGCGCGACAGCGTCGCAGTCGAAGCTAGATGGGGTTTCGCCATTCGGCTGACGAATTTCCAAGTAAACCTGGGCTCCTTTTACCCTTACCCATATTAATGTTGCATATGCTCTCCCTCTAAACGTTACAGTTACCTTCCCCATATTCATATTACTTTTGTCCTCGCCATTCTCTGCCCTGATCCTTACCTTTGTTGTCGACAATGTAGCTGATTCAACACTTGCGCTGCACACATAGTCTATCCTATCTGTACGCACTGCCACGTCGTGGGCTACCACGCTGGAAGTTTAGCAGCATTTTACTCACAAGAGTAGTGATAATAATCAGTGTTTCCTGATTAGCCGTTGGCGTTGGGGAAGTTTTCACCAGACAACTTGCCCGAAAATACGGCAAAGCTTCGTTTAGGGTTCTGGGTTTTATTTGCTATTGCACTGATTTTCTGCGCGACTTTTTACTACCTTTCGCTTTATCGACAATGCGACGGCAATGGCGTGAATGGCACTTACTGAGAGTGAACCTATGTACTACGTGATGGCTGTAGCGGCACCACTGGCGCTCTTCACGACCTAAGGGATGGATGCCGTTCGGCAGGACATTTTAATCGTTTCTTAAAAGCTCTGTCTCCTTCTTTTGCCGTATCTCTCTCTTCCTTCTCGGCCTCGGTGGTTCTCCCTCTCTGACTCAGGCCCCCGCTGTGTCCCTCCTGCAGCTTTAGTTCGTCGGTCGCCGCGTACAGCTCTTTCTACCCCATCTACTTCACTTCCCTTTTCAACGACCACCAACACCAATACGACCAGGGCCACCGCCGTCGACGAAGCAGCAACCCCCTTAGCTGGGACGGGTAGTCGCTTGCAGAATAGCGACGTGAAGCTCGTCGTGGGAGTGGTACTTCTATCGTTTCTCCAAGGGAAATGAAGGAACTAACTGGGAAGAGGATTTCGGCAGAGAGAGGGGCGCAAGCCCTCGGAAGCGGCAGCAAAACCGTCGTTCGCTGAAAGGGGGGGGGGTAAGCGTCGGACCACGGGGGAAAGAGGGGGTGCATATGTCATCGCCAGATGACGCCTGCTCCCTCTTTGGCGAGCAAGTCGCGCGACGAGACGAGAGCGAGCTGACAGTGGAGGGAAAAAAGGGGGGAGCCTTAGAATGGCTTCTCCGTGTCTCTGTGCGTGGGGGTGTCTGGGTTCTGGGTAACGCTGATGGTCGCGGAGACAGACAGCAGCAAACCAATGCTGGCGGTATAGCGGCGCGCTGCGTCGTGCAGTCGGAGCGTCTTCAGCAGTATCCCGCGAAGTCACCTCCCAAAAGGGAGCGAATCAACGTTGAGGACTGCTCGGGAAGGGAGAGACTCAGCGGAGAGAGGATACGCGACCAGGGGGGGGGGGGAGCACACTACGCTCACCGTCACTAGCTAGAAGAGCTAGGTTCGACGGCTAGAGGTGCTGGGAAGCAAGCAGATATTCTAAAAAAGGAAAAGATGATGGTTAACATTCCTCGCAGAAGTGGAGACGACATCTAGCTAAGAAGACCGGAGCCAAGAGATGAAGAAACCAAGGAAGCAAATTTGACCGGTGACGATGCCCGCCAACCAAACCATCCAGGGTTCTGACTACGTACAGTAGATAGACATCGTTATAACTACCGCGGAACGCAAGCATTGAAGTAAGATTGAATGACGGATCCTTAGCGCCGCGAACGTCCCTGTACGCGTTCGAGTGTTTTGCGATCGCTGAGAAACCGTATCACCGCCGTATCATCGTGCAGGATTGAACGTCTGCACTGTGAGCGGTAAGCGCGTACAAAAGAGGCCAGTAGCACATGAAAGAGTAATGATTCGGAATTCGTCTGCAATTGCTGATGATGGCTTCAGGAAGGGAATGAAGACAGAAGCGAATGACAGCGACATAAGACGAGTGGAATAAACCGAGCGAATCGAAACGATCCTGATGAGTAGAAGTGATCTCAATGGCACTCAACTGTTGGTGGCAAGAGAGCATTAACAAAGTTTGATCAAATTAATGCTAAAAATGTCTGCGTGTCCAAGTGAGGATGGGTCAGCTAAAACGGCTAGATGTTTAAAAAACGGCGCCAGACTCTTGAACTAGCTGAAATCGATCTAACGCTTTACTTGAATCACAGACGATAAATGCAATTAATTCGTTAGACGGGAAATACAGGTTGACTGTGATTAACGCTGTATCTATTGTGAATATACTTCGGCCTTTTTTTAGCCGAAAGAAACGCTAAAAGTTAATTGCTAAGTCAAAATAATTACCGATTGGTGGTTCCCTACTTGTCGGTCTAGCGATAGAATTGTGGCTTTTTACTCGTTAACAAGTAACAAAACTATTCTCTTACCTCAGATTGTAAGGACAACTTTTCGTCTGAAGAGCCTAGCATCGGCCTAAATAAGAAACGATCTGAGAGAATATGACCCGCTGTAGAAATCGCAAACAATGGAATCCGTTATGAACTGCCTTTTAGCGGATAAACTTTAATGAAGAATGGAAATCAGCTAAATATGCCTACTTATATTAGACTCTTTGCCCATAAACCTAAGAAATCGCTAAATTATCATCCAGAGTTAAATTAGTACGTCCTATTATTTGGGTTATATCAATCTGCGCTCGAAAAATGGTTAGCGGATGATGTCTTACGTCCCAATTTCTATTTCAGTGTCTACCGCGTTGCTACAAGATATCAGCAGTACATATACAAAGTTCTTGAAATATCTGGAACTATCTCCAAACGATAAGTAAATTTCAGCTCTGTACCTTATTCGAAACTAAAAGTATTAGTTCCACCTCCAATTAGCACCCCTACTATTTCTGCTTGCAACAGGAACGATGCATCCGACGACATTTTCCTTGGCTGGATGCGCACTTCGTAACAGCTCGCAGCAGTTTTAAGTTAAGTTTATTCCAACCTGCACCAAGTTACAATTCTGATGCGGGCTGGAATTGAATCAGTTTCAACGCCTTCCTAAGATCCTTTCCATAGTAAGTATTTCCGTAATATCTGCCTGGAAATATATACAGGTTCAGCATGATTTTATATCCCTAAAAAATAGATTTTTTTTTATCTGAAAGATAAGAACCTGTTTTATTTGGTACAATTCTGGCATGCAGATCTGTCGTCGGTAAAAAGTGTACCTTTTATTTGGCGTCGTCATTTCGAACTCACACTGACTGGGCTGGTTTTCCAATTGAGTGTGAAAGACCATAACTTTCGAAATCCTGTCACGCTTTGCAGAAGATCAGACAGAATTTTCAAAAGCTGAAAAGCGTATCTGATATTTTGTTTGCAGAGACGGCGAAATTTCAATCATAATTTACAGATAACAAATTATAGGTATAAGAAAAATACGAGTTTCTCCTAAATGTCACTTTTGTTAATTACCCATGTTATTTTAATGTAGGCGGTTGAAAATAGCTTTACGACTATAACAGGCCCATTTGTAAAGCTTGTTTCGACAACATGTATCTCGAGCGTATGTTGCAAGTTATTAGCTGAAAATGTATTTTTTTTTCATACAGCTGCGGTGCGCTACCCTTTAAAAACCTGACGCAAGATTCGTTGCTTCGAATTTTGCCCCTGTCATACGGCTCCGCATTGTCCCGACACAGGGTTTTTTTTCTGCTAAATTGGCAGAAAGTAGGAAGCGATGCTATCAAATTAGATTGTAGCTTGAGTTTTCTTTTTTCTGCCAGAACCAAAACCTCGTCGCACTAATATTCCTGTTTATACATAATGGAATGGCATACTTCAGCTGATCTAGGGCCGTAACGCAATTGTACAGAAAATAGACGACGCGCATGGTATTGTATTAAATTAGCTATAACGTTACCCAACGCAAGCTGTAAAAGACTTAGTTACGAGAGCAAAGCACATTGAAGTGTTGAACTGCTATTACCTTTGGTCTCCAGCGCAAAGGCGAATTTTTACTCAGGAATTGTTTTTCTTTATATATTATACATAAAATTGCAGCCTATAATTTGGCCCATGGACGTGAGTAATGTTAGTCGTAACTGAAAATTTTTTTTGTCTCTAGACCTTGAAATTGAATTTGCCATAAATCATAATGTAACAATAATCGTGATGCCGCCTGTGAGAATCCTTGTTAGCCTAAGAGTTTGCCTCGCTATTTAGGCTAAACAAGTTCACGACAATGACCCTTGTGTCCTAGTTAGCTGATATTTTCCAGTTGAGAAGGAATGTGATTCTAAAATGGGCCACGAGGAAAGTATTGGTGATACTTCGTTGGCTTATTTCTATACGCTTTTCTATCTTTATTTATACCTTGATAGGCTACGACTAGTTAAGAAAACCATCAAAAACTCGACCACCATTTTACTATTGAAGTCTGTTTCGAGTGAACACGTTTTACTATTACATATAGTTGGCACATTTCAATGACGACTCATTATTGATTAGTCTGACTTCATAACAACTATCGCCGTTTGCGTGCTCGAAATCCATCGGATATCGGGAACTGTATTGGTTTTATAATATCAAGTCAAACAAATTGATGAGCTAGTATACTGCGGCTGTTTATTATGTGTCGATTTTCCGGTGGACCGGCCCACCTCCAGCACGCTACGCCAATGACAAGGGACTTTTTGCGCAATAGGAGTTTCCACAAATCGTAGAGTATATCTCCAGAGTACAGGCTAAAATTCAGTATAACCTACATACATCTTGCATCATCAATTGTACTGGCCATTGGTGTTTTCAAATGCTCTCTTAAGACGGAAGCAGCGGAACGACCGCGGACAACTAGGTCACCGCTAGTTTTATTCGTGACCTGCCCTTGGTGCCCACTATTTAATATCCTATTTATTAATCTAAAACAGCTTATTTTTGTACGTATGTAATACATACATGTCCCTTAAGATACCGGAGAAATTAATGAAGGAGTAGTTGGCAGAATACAGTAGCGCAGCCATTAGCGGCTATACATAGCCTATTGGGTCTACCTCTGACTCGCTACCAACAAGAGAGCTCTAACAAAAGCACTCGCTCTACGTGACGATCGTGGCCTGATCGATCAGCTGTGTTAATTAGCTAGCATTCAATAACATGAACTCACTTGACATCAGATACCGCAGACTACTGAATTTAATTCCAAAAGGGTTCTTTTTTTCCACTGACAATTAACAGCTTTCAGACACTAGTTGTTTCCATTATCCGAAACATCTATCACGAAGTCCATGCGGTAGTAAACGTAGTACTAGAGAAATGTAGGCATCTCCAACTAGTAAAGAAGCACAATCTGCTTGTTAAGTGAAATGGTTATTTTATCAAAGGAAGTACGTACACGTTCATTCATCTTAGCGAAATGTTTTCGTCCTCGAACGACTCGATACCTCTCAGGTCGCTAGCATCAGTTAGCTTTGACCGCTTTACATGACAGCTCATTAAATAATCATCTTTTTTCCTTTCTGCGCGCAACGATCTCCCACGGGGCTCGTTCCACATCTTCATCTTTCATGTTAATATCACTTACTACGTTCTCTATAGGTGGCCAGTGCTCCTTGCCAGCGGTAAGCCATTTCTCTGTGGACGACCCTACCCGTTCTTTCCCTTATTCCTCTTGCACAGGGAAACTTATTAAGTTTTTTTGCGCGCCTTAAGTTTTTGTAGAGTTCCCAACGGAGGCAACAGTAATACTTGTCCTCGCATTCAACAAAGCTTTGAGCTTCACATCTCTTTCACTCGTCCAGCTGTGAGCGATGCTTGTTGTACAGGCAATATGTTAAGGGAAATTGCAAGATGATAAGAGAAACAACGGTTAAGAACAGAGGCTTTTGCAGGAAAGATTCCAAATCGCTTTCGGCGAGAGAAAGACGTTAATTGAGATGATAGGAAAATGCGGGACAAAAAAGACTGAGCAACGTCGTCATTGCCAAAATTATTATTTAATTGCTTTCTTTAGGGTCGTTCAGCCGCACCGCTGATTGTAATGTTAATAGAGAAATACATTGTTCAGGCGAAGCACTCGTGTCAGAAACGGGTCTATAAGAAGGTTCTGAACTGCTGCATGAAGACGTAAAGAAGACAACTCGAGTACCTAGCAAACCCATTGTGGCCCCCAACACTATTGTGTTTTAGGAAATGTAGATAATGATACGCAATTGGGGTTTACTACATATAAGGGCTGCATTAATTAAAGAAGATGTTTTACCATGCATTGAACAATATTGATGGTGTGAATGTCGAATAGAATTCCTTGCCCCCGCAAACAGCGGTGTGTATCGGCGATTTGATCGCGATAAACCAGATCAGATCACACAATATAGACAGTACGTTCATTACCGACATCTCTGCATGCGCCGCCTTTAGCTCATACGGTATTCCCTGTTGTTACGCAAATACCTTTTACTGACCTAACTCAGTCCACCTCAAAAAATCCTCTGGCAACGGCAATATCTAATATAATTTGCAAGTGGCAACGATGTGAATGACCTAGCTATTGAACTTCCTTCTATTTCCAATACCTCGTCATTCTAAATCATTAAAGAGTATCTTGCGGTAACACTGCCAAGAATCATTCAGTATCAGTTCGTCGTCATTGACATACTCCTAATACTTCACGTGACACCGAAATTGACATTGCAGTGCTTGACTGAATGAGTCCTTTTCTCGGAGGTAGTTGTTGTTGTTTTCAATCTTCTTCTGCTTTTTCTTCTGCTCCTCAGGAGTCGGCAGTTGTATGGCAGCGGTGTAAGCGCCGAGCTAAATCGGGCTGTTAGGAGGAGCCTCGATATTTTCCGCCCGTGACTGTAGGAGGCGCCTGCGAGTGACAGCCATTGCGGCTCAGGGTTCAGGCCCAACCCCGTTCGACCTGAACACGCCACAATCCTGGACTCCCAGCAATCCCAGAGAAGGCATCGAGTGTTCTACCAGCACCGCGCTGCACTTCTCGCTAGCGAAAGGGGATTTGTATCTGTGCGGTGACGGCGGTCTTGGCCGAGGCAGAGACGGGCGCGCACGGGCTTGCTCCCTCGTGAGCCTCGCCCCACGGAATCAGAAGAGGAAGGAGCTTCGTCTTCGCAGCCGGCCGTCCCCCCCAATGTCGAGGCCCGGCGTTGGAAAGCATTCAGTGGCTGGCAGCTCGCTGCTGATGGACGGGCAGACTCCGCCGTGGGGCCGAAAAGCTCTGAGGGAGCTTTTCGGCCCACGGCGAAGCAGATCTCCGCGCTGCTGACGCTTGGATAGGCCGGAGAATCGCCACTCAACGGACGGACAGATATATGTACAGCTGGGGAGTCACAGCAACATCGGCAACCCACTCTTCGGATGAAGTAGAGAATTCAATGTAGAAGAACTGGAGAAAAGCGACTGAGCCGATTGGCACGAATGAGCAAGGCAGCAAGCGAGAATCGTTGGAGCAAGTGGCAGCAGTGACGGCGGCCGTGATGGCGGACGCTAACACTGGCTTCGTGGCTAGTCCGCTACAGGCGGTGTGCCCAATTGGGTGGAGGATCACCGTCCGACGGACTGGGCCGATAGAAGACCGACGAAGAGCACAGAGGATGACTACAGCTACCGCTTCTCGATTCGTTCGGCAATTCATCCGTTGACAACGACGATGACGACGAGACGCGCTTCCATTCTTAGCCTTAGGGCAAACCATACGGCCATACGGCAGAAGCTTGTTCTCTAGCCACTTTCCGTGGTAAGCGAACTCTATCACCCTAGAGCAAAGCATCAGAAGCACATTCGCCTTGCCAATCCGACGAAGAGTGAGGCAGGCTCCAGACGCTTTACTACTTCGTCTACAGAAAAACCACCCTCTGACTGCTCTGACGACGTCGCAATCGCCGGACTATTCTATTCAGCATCCAAAGCCATAACCAACTTCTTGCTAAGCTGCGCGGCCAAGTCTGACCGAGATGATACTCGCCAATGATGCTTACCGCTTGGGTAAATTTATTTTGCAGAGAATGAGTAAACGCTACGGTCAGTTTGATAGGGTCTTTTTGCCATACAAAGTGTGCTGGTTGATTGTTCACTACCATACCTTTCGGCTAAGGACCCTCATCATAAGTATCGTATCTTCCGGCACGTCATGGAAGGAGCTGCGAGCGATAGGGGACTCTTATTCCTCATAAAGCTGGGTTTTTGAGCAGCTGGCTTTCAAGGACAGGTAAAGTGTGCTATCTAATTAGAATAGTCATCAAGAAGAAGGCGAATCTACCATTCACCAAACCTTTGGTAACGAAGTGGCATGAACAGTCGATACTCGAGACTCGATGTAGGGCAAATAAACAAACACCTAGCCAAAGGTCCTTGACGCAGCTACAGGTCTGAGTATTAATTAGCTCAACTGGCTTGAGCTGCAAAGACTATCTGTTTTTATCCTTAACAGAATCTGTGGCTCTATGAAGTGTCTCTATTGTACATGTCATCAGTATCCAGTTCGTCTATCGCTTGCTGTGATACATGTGTGGATGACCTCTAAGGAGGCTAGGCCTTTTTTAACGTTAGATGCATGGATTTGGCACGACAGAAACTGGTCAAAATGAACGTGATACAATAACGCCGAGAAGGTTATTCGTAATTAGGTGATGATCTCCTCCAGATATTTCTCTAAACATATGTATTATACATTTCAATTCCGGCCACTTAAGGTTCAAAAAGGTGCTTTGATTATCTAGCATCTTTAGCCTTCCATAGGTAAGTCCTACCTAAGGTTAATCCTTAGCGCCTTCTATGGACCTGCATGACCATGTGAGCCTAGCTAATAGCAGGCGCATCAGCTGAATAAAATTCAACGGTAACATAGCTAACCGGCATCGAATCATTCATTAGCCACGAGCTGCTTATCCGTTACTCATTAGCATAGTCTTGTCACCATACTAATTCATATGTTACATGGTAATTGTGGACGAAACTTATTACAGTCCGTGAACTAAGCCTAAAAAGTCCGTAAGCCGATCAGCGTATAGACCAACCTACTAACACACGTGTGTACTGTGTGCGTAGCGCACCATTGACACGCCTAAAAAGTTTCTAGACGCAGTGCATCATTGTTTCTGCCAGTCTCAATCGTGAGTTGTCGCTTTCCCCCTAGAGGCCATGATCAGGCCACTGGCTGTCTAGGGAAGCGCTTGATATGTGTTGAATTATACCACTAATGTGTGCTATTACGATTATTATTACGCATAACTAGTTGCCGCCAGTTTGTCCCACCGCAGGCCGCACGCTTCAAAAGGTCACTAAACATATTTACGTATGCCGTCTCTAGCTGCACAAAGAGTATATTGATAGGACGTAGCAACAAATGAAAAATGGAGAGAAGGTAACGATAAGTGATAGAAACAAGCAACACCTAACCAGAATTATAGATTGAAAACGGGAACCTAGCGCTTTTTTTAGCTTCGAATTCTGCTTAGCGTGCCCGCTATGTCGGGATAGTGAAGATCTAATGGCGACAAGCTGCTTGACTTAAATGCTTGCTTATTTGATGTGTTATTCAACAGTTATTGTCGTTGTCGTTGGTATTGTTGGCGTCTTGCGCGGTTTGTCGCGACCCCGGCGAAACAATAGCAAAAACAGTTCCTTTCTAAGTGTAGACGTCATCCTGGCGGCCATCATCATGTGACACTCGCGGTACTACGCGTTCGTCACGGGAACCCGTAAGTGATGAAATGAATGGGGTCTACGATGCATTGAGTTTTCCTGGTAAAGTTTGAACAAACGAATATAGTTAGGTAGGAGGAAAGGGGAAAATCTAAACCTATTTGCGGTCAAGAAATGAAGGCCAGTTAGCTTTCATATTTTTTTTTAGGATGGTTTTTCAATATCAGAAATAGTACCAGCTCTAAGCCGGGCAGGTAGAGACAAGAAACTAAAAGTAGCGAAAAAAAAAAAAACATTATAATTGATGCTCATACGTAGAAGATCATATCACTATATTTTCTTATTACAGTGTTTCGTTATTATTTGTATAATATTTTTTTTGTTTAGACATGTAATCACATCTGTCTACAAACGTAAGAAATGAATTTTTCCCAATGTCCTTTCTCATCACTATATGACGTTGTATATTCACCTACAAGTGGTCAATAGCGTCTCTTCTTTACGCATGACAGAGTCATTTTACTGAACTTCTAAACAAACTCGCGGGTTAACCGCGCAGAACTTACTTTCTGTTGTGTGTGCCACCCGCCTCACCGGCGCCGATCAGGATTCCATCTGAGCATTCCTTTGATTCCTCTGAAATTTTTGTTGGCTGTTGAATTTCATGTCAGTTGTTGCCATTTATCGTTGTTGATCATTCGCTGTCTGTTGCCTCCCCTACACCCCCTCCCTTCACTACATCGTACTTCTTCCATCGACCCTCCCCCAACGTCTCCGCCTCCCCGTCCCCCCCGCGTCCCAAACAATAACAACAACAGAAACCACAAGAGCAGCGCAATGCCAACTAGCCGCAATGAGTAAACCTCTAATCATAACACTTTGCCACGAGTAAACAGAAAGAGATCAACTGCCCATTGCTGACTTGACTTCTACGGACCTGTTACGATAACAACTGTGCATTTATATTTATTTATACGCGCCCGTACGCTGCTGATTCTGACAATAAACGATGGATTTTATGAATGAATACAAAGTGCGTTAAATAAATGGCTGGGCTGCACTAGAAGGTGTATAAGTGGACTGATTTTTCTCTTGCAAATAAAATCCAGCGGTAGTAAACTTCAGAATGTTCTGCGTCTATTTTGGAAAATGCGACAGCTAACAGACACCCACGGATTTAGGCATATGAACAATTTTGGTCCAATAAATGTTGGTATAAAGAAGTTTTACGGTATCTTTAGGACTAGAAAATCCTTTGACATTTCGCAGCAAGTTCCTCACGGTCCCGGTTCGTCATTCTGTATTGATTCGCGCAAGGGGCCGTCTGAAGTAGTGGTGTTCCTTCCGGAAAAAGTAGCCATTTGTTTATAATGATAGATCCCCAAGATACGCATAAAGGGTCCGTATAGTGCACTAAAGGAACAACCGATGGATTCGCAAATATGCTTTTTGACTATACGTATAGGATGTATGAAATCTTAAGGCTTAAGTGTAAGGCTTGATCGAGATGAGACCCTATGTTCACACACAAACGATATCTAAAGAAAAAAGTAATGGAGATATTGGCTTGACGCATTCGCAATGGCCTCTTGTCTATAGCTTCTTTTTGCTAATTCTTCCTTTGTTTTGACGACAAGGTCTTATCCACTATAAAAAAAAAAAAAAACAATTTGATATACTTTTCCATAGATCACAAAATTGTTCACAAAAAGTTCAAGTTTTAAAGATGATACTGTGGATATTTCAAATGGGAACAACATTGTTCTCAATACCTGCTTTAACTCAGATTTTTGCCTACTTCAAACAGTTGGAACAGCGAATCAAGCAAGATCCCTATCGGTATAAGATGTAGATTTAGTTGACGATTGTCAAGGCAAATGGCTCTATATATGACTGACAAACCTTTTATGTGGTGCCCTCATTTGTTGGGTCTGCGTTGTACACGCCACTCCTACCGTGAAGCATTTCGCTAGCTTCTTAATCTCGGCGAGAAATGTAGCTTATAGCACAAGACATGTCCACCTTAGGCATACCAATGTCATGAACAAGGTTGTGACCAAAAAAAAAACCCTGGCCGTAAGATCAACAGCATTGTCGAACATAGAATACGGTCTTCATAGTCTGTAATATACGACCATTAGCATCGGGGACGCCTCTTTATATATTATATAATACAATATTTTAGGTCCCGCTGGACAACACATGACGAGATTGTAAGTTATGCTTATTATAAGTTGCAACTTAATTAGTTAAGTCATGCTATGCGAAATGCAAAATCAGCAACATGTGGATAATTTTCTGCCGATTTTACGTAATTTTGTTCATTGAAAACAATTTTGTTTAATTTTTCATTGTTATCGTACGTGGACAGCTGCGGTGTATAATATATGGGACACGATCCAACATACGTTTGAGCGTGCACAAATATGTGAAAAGATCTCGGTCGAGTCGTACTTCGATCTAACAACTGATAACCCGAATAGAAATATGCCAAAATAGTCGTCACCTCGTGACGTTTGCCCTTGTCTACCATCACATGGAAGAGCGGTAACAATCGATAATTACCAGAAAACAAAAGCCGCTTGCGACCAAATGCGTCAAAAGCATAAAACTGATTGATTATCTCGAACGGAAGCTACATAGTAAAACGCATTTAACAAGCGACGCTTTTAAGATAAATCATGATTCGACGCTATATGTCGTTCTAATCTAGCAAGTACCACTACAAAGCGATTATCAGTATTTTCAGTGGCGTCAGCAGACGGAAGTTTATTCAACATAATTACAAGAAACGTTCCTGTATCATTTTACTTGCCAGCCTATGTAATACACGACTTTTGATAGATACGAAAGCAACAAGAAGTGATACGTCAATGTACACCGTAGCTCTTTAAGTACCCCTTCATCCCAACACCCGTGATTTGCCCTATTTGTTCTCCTTCTTTTCCTGCTGCTGTAATTCCTCTTGTCATCTAATAGTTCTTTCCCGAGTACTTCGTTCACATCCTTAAAGCTGCCATGTTGGAGGCTTTATCTGGCTGCCCACTTAGCTCCGACCAACCCCCAACTCGGCTGTCACCCACACGCCACGCGCCAATCTCTCCTCGAAATAGCACGCTCAACTTAACAGCATAGTAGCGACACTTCTGTTGTTAACTATCCCCACAAGAAGACAAAATTGGTTCTGGAGCCAACAGGGTCATTGTTAATGTACAATGATAACGGCAGTTCCCATACCATAATCCATAGAATAAAAGTATGTATAGTGCAGAACAATGGACATTGATTTAAGCCAGTACCTCCTTATAAGTGACACTTCACCGGAAGGAGTAAATATAGAAAGAGATGAAAAGGCAGAACGAGAAAATGCCATCGATGACGATGTAATTAGCCTAAAGCACATCGACAACCCGCTAACACTAATGGCATTGGGGTACAATTTCTGTTTGATGTCCTGAAAAGACGTTACATTTCTCATTGATTCAGTAGGAGACGACATTCACAAAAACGCCGAAGACACCCCCATTCTAGTTGACGTAGAGAAAAACATGTTAAAATTATAAGCGTAGTATACTTTCGTATATAGAACTATCCTCGTACAGAAAAAGGAAAACGTTGCTTACATGAGACGCTCGCACAATGGCTGGGTCAATTTTTGGGCCTCCTATTTTCTATTGTGAGTTGATTGGAAAGGATTTTTTTTTAATCAAAATCCGTTTCTCCCCTTCTCGTATAAGAGCCATGAGCCACTATCTAGAGCCCCCGTATGAGCATCTTTGGAATATTTATGTAGCGTCATCTTTACGGTACGGCTTTAATCGAAAAAAGCATTTTATAACTGAGTCTAATTGTGTCGACTTTATGATGGGACCATTCCATCATAATATGCGCGTTATTCTAACTTTCGGAATAAATATTGCTGGTCTGTCTTACATACGTCTTTGATAATACTAATACACTGTCCGATACATACATGTCCGATGTCAGAGCCGAGTTGAGAAGAAGCAAAGATTCTATGAACATTATGTAATGGCCTGAACGGCTAGGTCTCTGGCTAAAAGAGACCCAGGGTCGCAGTTTGAAATTTCACCAATGACAACCTGCGTGAGTAAAGGAAGTTTTTTATTCGTAAACTTCCATTAGTTTCTATGCGCGTCGGACAAAACAAACTTTGGTTATTGTGAGCTCACACAAAACTGTTGAGACAAACTAGTGCTACAATGGCATATCGTTAAGTCAAATGAATTAGTCATTTTCAGTCGCTCCGTATCAACGACGGGCGCACATTAAACCCAGGTTCATAAGAGGCCAAGGATCATAAGGTTAACACAGGCTTCGTTTTGAGGCCAAGCAGCGGACAAACCTACACCAGCCTATCAAGAAAGACATGAACAGCGATACCGATTGCTGCGTATTAAGGCTAGCATTGATTAGCTTTACGGTATACGCCTATCTAACAATAGGCCATTTGTACCAGAAAAGGTTGCGCGATAGTCGGCTGGCAACTTTCCGCCCAGGTCGTGTGCTCGAATCTTGGGTCGAAATACAAATACACGTGTTCTAGAAAACGATGCTGCACGATCCGAATTGAGTGCGAGTGATTTGGTAGGGTATAGTTATTCAAAGCAAGATTCAATTTTAGAGATTATTAAACTTAAGTCTGAGCGGACCATTGTATTTGCGAAGCAACATAAATGCCGTACTGATAACACAAAATTTCTCCAATCACGAGCGAAAACAACGAAACTTATTCTAGCTAATTGGCAGAAGCAATGATATCACATACTCGGCGCAAATGTTATTCCAGCAATTCCAGTACTGGTCAGACTGGTTCTCTGATCATACACGCATACATGATCATTTGATTGATAATTATTATGTGGCAGAGCCGTCTAACTGATAAACATATTGTAAGCCACCCAGTAGCTAAGTAGCAAGCATGATACCGTAAATACTCCATCAATAATACAAAATACGATCATTTATTTACACCGAGTAAAAATCACACACAAAAACAATTGTTCGCTGGCGATGTTCCCTCCCGCTGTCGTTAGAGCTCCTGCTCCTTGATAGGAATCGTTTGCTAATAGTGCCCCAGTCGGCGGCACACGCAGAGTCTGTTTTTAAAATCTATTGAACGTCATCTCTGAGCGACGACCGCTTTCCTCTCCACAGCTGCTTGTGAGCTGTTGGTGATTGTTTCAATACTTGACCCTTGTAGTAGCACATCGTCGTAGCGAGATACGTCGCTCGTACGAGCGTGCTAACATCCATGTATTTGTTATTGTATATGGTAAAACGATAAAGAATCTTGAGTACGCTATTCTCGATATGAAGGACCACCCAGCGATTACATTGGCCAAGAGCAAAAGGCCGTCACCGCAATCAAGCCAGTGTCGTAGCAGAACGCACATACAACGGTATATGCTGACTCTTACAAATTCCATGTTTTGCTACAGTTTGACCCCGCTCGATCTTAGGTAGACCGGCATGCTTATTGATTGGTAATATTTGACACTTCCGTTTCAGCCGTATGTCCGGCAACGGGAAAGTAACTGGAAGGTAACGTCGCCTCTTAATCATTCCGTTAGCCAAATGATTCAAACTAAATGGGTTTTCAGAATCGGTTGCCAATGTCCAATGCCAATCTCTATAGGGGCAAATAGTTTTCACTATATACCGTAACTGGTAATGATCTAGAAAGACGTTTTAGATCAAGCGAAAATTTGCCGCTTCCAGGACTACGTATCAGCCCTCGTGGCTGTCGTCGCCTGCTTCCAGAACCATTTTTCAAGCACAGGACAAACATCGTGTACTTGCTTTGTGTAGAGCTTAATCAACCTGATATATTGGAACAAGTTTTTCTAAGTTCGGCTATATTTCTTCTTGTAGACTCTCAGCAGATTTGAATATAAAGCGGTGAGAAGTGTTACAAATAGATGACTTTAAATTTGTAGATATTATGTTGCTATCCCTCATGATGCTGATTCGGCGAATCAGACGAAGGCAATGTGCTGTCTAACGGAAGCTCAACATTTACGAGAACGATTTTCATATTTAAGGTTTTCGTAAAACCATCGTACTTCTTATTGAAGTTCATATACAGTATGCCAATACGACTTCACTGGTAGTATATGGAAGATAGATAATTTATGGGCTTTCTCTGAATGCAATATGCAAATTTATTGATGAGAAATGTCTGTCTTCCAAGAGACATTTGCAAGCGTTCCAGTCGGATTTATCGGCTTAGACTGCGACAATCGAGTAGATAAATGAACATGCATAGGCGAAATATTCAGTCTAAATAAAGCATATCATGCATATTATCTATGAAATTCGTTAAAAGAAATGAGCTTTTTCCAACCCAATATGTATAGGTTTCGAGGAGTACCTAGTTTTGTCATAATCACTAAAAGTGGTCTAGTATGGTAAGTATTTACTATATCCTGAATCTATACAACCCGCAGCGCTGGCGACCACTTGTGATAAAGTGAACACGCCAAGGGTTTAACGCTGACCTCAAACGATACTCTGCTGTCTCTAGTCCGTATCGATAACGCCGTACCCACATTGTTGCTTCGTTGCCCTGGGCTGCTTGCGGCCAATACATATATATGCTAACGCCATATGGATTCGATGCGCACGCTTTATATAGAGGAAGCTATAGGGAGAGCCTTGATAGACTGTACGAAGACAAGAGAGCGCGCTGTTTTCTATGTCACAATCTCTCTACGCAGCGCGGACCTAGTGCTATATTCTGCTAGCGGGTGAGCCGACAAAAGAGCGGCGGGAACTAAGGACAAGGGCCTTGTTCGTGTTTTATTCCGCAGGACATTATCTCTCTAATAGAGCGGCGACTATGCCGACCACAGCCGCCTCGTTATTAACCAACTATTAAATACGACGTCCCAATTTTTCCCTGCTCCTGAATGCCTTCAACCATAGTCCAAAGTTAGTCCCCCCCCCCCCCCCCCACCCCGTCTGTCTCTAGCAATCTCTAGCGTTCCAAGTAGATTCGTCTGCGGCGGGACTGCCCACCCCCGTGTTCCCGACAGAGAAAAAGAGAGGAAAGACAGCGAGAGTGAGGGGAATCCAAGCTACGCATATCACGGGGCTGCGGGCGCAGGGCTACACTCGCTCTTGGAGCTCGCTTAGACGACTAGGCACAAGAAGGCGTTGATATGATCAACCTTTGAAAATATACACAAGCCGCCCTGCTGACAGGGATCCAATGGTAGGAAGCGAACGCAAGGCAGGCCTCCAACGGCGCACATACACTAGAGGGCCGCCGGGATCATAATATTAGATGGAAAACAGCGACAGGCCTGAGCCGACCGGAAGTACCTTTTGACAACGATCAGGGAGCTGGCCAACCAGTTAGCTGCATAACCTACCGACTACAATTCTATACTGCCATTCTGACATTAAATTAAACCGAAGATAGAAACTGCTGGTTTCTATCTTCAGTTTAATTTGAGGTTTTGCTTAATCTTCAGTTCGCCTCGTCTGCTAAACGCTGATTCGACGTTGCTATAATATTGAATCTCCCACGGTTAAAACCTTCAACAATTACTTGCCTGTGTTAGCCTAATTAAAAACAACTTATACCTATTTATCTAGTGCGTTTTTTTATGCTCTACAATAGCAGCAACACCGGTAGCATCGCTATTAGTAATCCACTTAAACGCATCGCAAACACTTCAACATTTATTTAGCACCATCTCTCCACTGAAGCCGCCCAATATTGCACCGTTTGCACAGCACTACTGCTTCCGGTTTCGGCAGCGCAGAGTCTTTCGCGAGGCGGTTCCCGCCTCGTCAGCCCGCGGAACCAACCCTCGTTCTCTTGGGCATGCTTCGGCTGCTCTCCGTTTCCCCCTTTCAGCCAACCCCATGTACCCCACACTTGTCCCTATGGCTCAAAGCAGGACCCTGGCAGGCATCGAGCCAACTCCCTATACAGTCCTTTTTGTCCGGCGCGAATGTGTAGGCTGCCGCGAGGGAGCATATTAATACATAATCTTGTCTGGTTGCACCGACGCTGCAGCCGCAGCCGCAGCTGCAGCCGCTGCTATCACCACCGCTACTGCTGCTGCTACCGTTGGTGGTAAGCTATCGCACACGCGGGCGTTCTCGTCGAGTCCGTCAAGCCTAAGGAGACTCGGACAGTTGTAGCTGGAGCCGGGGCTGGCAGCAATAGCGTTGAGGCTTGGCTAGGTTTTGCCGCGCGAACCGTTAGCTCCGCCCCCTTTTGGGCGGGGCCTCCAGTGACTGTCCCTCGCGCCCTCTACTCCTTCGCGTGCGCCTTCCTCCCCTCCCCTCCCCTTCCCTCCCATCCCCCGCCCTCTGTTCCCCTTTCCCCCGATCTCGTTCGAGTGAGCGAGGACCGCTAATCGGCGATTAAACTACCACCGTTGGCTGGCGCCGCTTGGGGTCGAAACCGTCACCGCCGCTGTTCGTCGTTGGAGAGTGCGAAACTGCTACAAACGTTGAACGGCGACGGCCCTGACGGAACCCACCAGAGAAGGAAGCATATTTTCGAAGGAACGCACTAAACCTGCTCAGAGGGAGTTGAACGGTCAGTGCGCGAGTACACTCTGGGAAGGCGGCTCGGCAGGATTGGAGGAACTGCACATAGGGTTCATGCAATACGCTGTGGCGCTTGCCTATGCTGTGCAACACCACGCAGGCTTTTCGACGACTACAACAGGTATAGCTGTTGTCACTTCGAATACTATTGCTATTGTAGTATATGGCGATCCTGCAGTATTCAACTAAATAAATCGCTGACGGAGGCGCGCTAAGGATGCGGAGCTGGAAGGCAAGGCTTTGAAGTGGAGTGCTCGGAATAGTTTGGCCAGCTGCATTGACGGTCAGCGGCGATCGCAACGGCGATAGTATTGCATCCTTCCGTCGCAAAGGGTGGAGAAACTAAAGGAGTAATGGATCTTCTGGACCGACTGGAGCCATGGGCTTGTGCCAGAAGGCCCCAGTTTTAATAATTCGCTATAAACGAGCGGGTAAAGCTTAATTTCGAAGCCGAAAACCATTATTGCCAGGTACGTGACTACGACATTGTTGTCGTCAGATTGCAAAACGGGCTAGTTAGACTAGCCGCATCGGCAGTGTAACAACAACACGAACCAACGTGTTGTGCACGTAGTAATAGTGCACGGTGAGGAACCCAGAAAGAGCGAGGAGCGGACATGTGACCCAGACAACACAAAGCGAAGCTTTTCCATCCAAGTGCAATACACAGATATCTATGTATAGTTGTACAGATCCGTTGTGTCTTTATAGGCACGGGCCGATGTTGACGTTCATATTGTTGATGTTGTCGTGGCCATCATCGCGATCGTGGGGCACATCTATTGTCGTCTAGTGGGTGCTCTGTGCAATAAGAAGAAAAGCGAAGTTATGTGAACGAGTCTTGGCTGGCTTTGCGGTAAATGGAACGAATTTTTGCGAAGCAAGACGACCTTTTGAGATCAAAACAGGTGGCATCCGGCATAGGTTCAGCGGCGTCTGGCGCTTAATGTTCGCATACGCTCACGGCAAAGGAGTTATTGCCGTTGCGGCACAACATCGCGACCCTGGAGTAATTCATATTATAGCAGTGTTGTATAGTCGTTCATCTACTAACCACCAGTGCTTTGTAATAATTAATAGAGAGTGTTAGTGTAGGTGATAGTGGTTACTTACCAGCAACAACAGAAGTCCTTCACGACGGAAAAAGCGTGAAGAATAGCTTCTAACCGTTCGACCGGCGTATACGCTTCGGTCGATTTAGCATAAATAAAGCGAACCAAACAGATCAAGCCAGCGTCGTGATTCCATGCCCATCATGGATGCGAGCTCAGACAGTAGCAATAATAGCGTCGACGTTGAGGAGGCTACCGACGTCAAAGTGCAGGTTCAACAGGTCCAACAACAGATGCAGCAGCTGCAACAGATCCACCAAATGCAACAAATTCAAGCTCACATGGCTCAAGCTCAGGCCCAGGCACAGGCCCATGCCGCACAAATGCAACTTGAACCGATCGAGCTGAGTGCGCGAAGGGCAGCCTTCTCTGTCGATCATATCCTAGAGCGGAATTCAAACTTTCCAGCTATGGCATTGCCTGGCCTACACGGAATACCAAACCTTCCCAATATTAACATGGCTACTTTGGGGATGACCGGGCCCCCATCGGCGATCGCAACTGTACAGACGAAAACCGAACCCGAGGAGTCAACGAGGGGAGACTCTGTTACACCTAATAGAAAACCGCTTAAATTCAGTATAAATGCCATTCTTGAACGAGACGATTATCCTCGAACGGATCGTTCGCCATCACCCTTAGAAGTCGGGACGCCACTTCAACCTCTGTGCCACTTCCCTGGTCCAGGTGAGTCCGACTATAAAAATCTAACACATCCTTATGAAGTAAACACTTTATTGCATTTATGAATTCTACACAAGTGCAAGCAAAATTTACTGCATGTTTCAGGTTGTTGTATCGATACATACGTTCGTAAAGATCGGATAAGGATCGACAAGCGTTTTGTGTCTAACGTTTGTATCAGAAAATCAGGCCATATATTCTAATATGCTAAGCTTTGTCATTCTGCCCTCATGATATTTCTGTTCGTGACTGTGTTTCTATCTATGCGGGTATCTTCAATTGCTCAACGGACGATTTGCTTGTCTTTGAACCGTGGGCTTGAGCTGATGTTTCTTTCAAACCTCTAAGCATCGTCTGAGTTCATAGTTTGAGGGGTCAAACTCCGTAATTACACCGAAAGCTAGACGGCAAGCATGATGTTTCGAATGTCCGTTGTAATGCATAGATTTAAATATTTTGCTTTTAACCTATCTTTTACCAATTATTACCATGTTCTTCTGCATAGGCTCGTCTACAAAGGTTTCACATAAGAAATGTAGATCTTCTATTGATCTTCTTATTGCTGGGGTTAAGCTGCCAAATCTGGCGCGAAGGACCACAGTAACTGAACCTTTAATAAACTGCAACATTAAAAACAGTTAAAAAAAAAAAGTGTACACGCTTTCGTATATCTCTCTTTCTTCTACAGCAATAGGTTACAGGTATCCTGTAGCCTATCATAAAATCGCAATTCAGGCTTTCCTATAGACGTCGATCACCTTTCTAATTATTCAGTCACTGCGCATACTATACAGACACATTTCTGCCTGGCCGAAGATCGAAAGAGATAAACGACCACTAGTTCCAACCTCACCAACGGCATACCCTGCACAATCCGTATGAATATAGAGCGTTATACTTAATTTTAACCGCCAATCTCGTACACGATCGCGAAAACATTCACACATTATTTTTATAGTTATTTAATTATCGTTTGGTTTTTCCTTTAGTGGGCTTAAAGCATGCGTCTGTTTATATGAAAAGCCAAAGCTCAAAGGACCCGATCTCACTGCTGCTTACTGCCGCTCATACTCCAGATCGCTGGGGACTGTGGTGGTACAGTGGCAACATATTTGCTTGCCTAATCTAAAGGTAAATAGCGGTCGAGGTTCGATTGCGAGGTAGACACACTCCTTTTTAAGCTGGAAGCCAGCTGTTTGAATTGAGGATTTGGTAGAGCAGTACCGAGCGTAGAAGTCAAAACATTTACTTACTTATATACTTTGGATCAGGTACCTGTATCTATGCGAAATTATGTAGCCAAACCACGTCCAGCTGAAGTGCAGCAACCTAAACAGTTTTCTAGTTTAGCAAACACTTTCAAAAGTAAGTGCTTAAGAACCACGTTATCGCACAATAACTTATAAGTTTAGAAATAACAACCATGGGACTTCTGGACTGATGCCGATATCTGACTCTAGACTGATATTAATTCCTATAACTGTAGTATAAAGCCATATTAGCGTTAATGACTCGTTAGTAAATTTGACCCGTTCAGTAATTTACAACCAAAACAGAGCTTGCCTGTTCACTATAGTTTTACGTTCCACAAAACGGATAACGTTCTCTTCTTGAACAATATTTGTCAACAGAACGTCAAAGCTACAAGCACACACACTTTTCCAATTACAGCCAAACTTAATTACAAAAATCCGAGAAGATGTTAGATAATTTAATTACTCATTGAGCATGAGCAGCCTTAACTTGCCGTCTAAAAAGAAGGACAAAAAAAGACTTTGGAAGCGGGCGTTCGTTTTACTTCAACTTTGCATATCGATAGAGAGGGATACTTTTAGCATGTACCTATATCCGGCCAGGCCAAACTCTGATCTAGTAAGGCAGGCGCTTAACAGAATCGTAGCTAGTTTCAAAATCTTTCAATCTCTCTACACTATCTACAAGCTCACGAAACCCAATACGCCCCCATCGCGTCGTTATTCCTGATTAGTATCTGCATTTTATTCTTTTTAGACGTAAGAGGACATAGATAATGACTGAAGTTATGCGTTTCAAATTTGTTTAAAATCAGCTGAATTTGTTCCTGTCATAGTCTGCAATAATATGCGAGCAATTCTCATCGTAAAGCGATTAACAGGCCATCTATTGGGTTATTGGGTAAACATGATAGAAAACTGCGAGGAAAGCAAGCGTAGTCTGGATTATTAGCGAAAGCAATAAAGCTTCGCTGGTCTGCGAACACCGTGCTCTGGTAGGTATCAGGCAATTCCCGATCGACGACGTGTGTCGGAGCCAGGACCTGCTGCTGTTCAACAAACGCATCGGGCGGTTAGTTAGGTGTAAGCGCGAACTTTGGTATGATAGCTAACTAGCCGGCTTGACCTGGTACAAAATTATGGGATGACATCGGAACTTAAAAGGGGGCTACGGGGGTCCTAAGGCTAAGGTCATTGTTTGCGAATCGCAAGGACAACAATAAACTTAACGACCTTAGTTATCTCGAATTTTGGCGAGCTTAACTGGTCTAGCACTATGCGTCCTACATGCGTTGAGCTGTGCACTCATAATCTGTATTAATCTATAGCATGACTCTCATTGGTCATCATTTATATTTCCAGATTTCGATAACGTAACCCGGTCATCGTTGGTCCTACCTGTTCTGTTGTCCGAACGTATAAAAATATCTTCACTTCGTCTATGACATCCATAAAATGCAGGCCTTAAATCAGTATTCGTAATGGAAGCCGGGGTTTGCGATAGATACCTGAATAGTAGTAGTTGGACTAACCAAACGTTAGGCAAAATCTTAAGCTCTTCGCACATAACTAATTACTCTTTATCAACATGAAGATAATAATGAATTAGTTATAAACGAAACATGGAGCACACTAGGCTAATCGAAAGAGGAACACATCAATTCCATTTACTATGCATACGCCAGGATCTAAATTTGCTAAAATTATTTATTTCTTAGGTAGGACCACTTGTTGGCTTCGTTCGATTGATGGCCTCCTGCTTCGTCTTCCCGTGAGCTCCAAATCAAAGTCTGGGTTGTGTTGACTGTTCCTTTGGCACTATCGCACCGCCATTTAGAAGGCACCCTCTCTGCAGGGAGGTTAGACACCGTTTGGCCTTTGCTCTGGTACAATCACTTTCCTTGGGTTGGTTTGATCGTTGAATTTGTCCTACCCTGTTCCTGGCGTAGCCCATAAGCAGGACGGGGCAATATAAGCTTGTCAGAAATGCGAAACGACGAAAGTAAACGAGTCAACCAGGACCCGCCTAAACGCTTCTACATCAGCTGGCTAACAAATGCGTTGGCTAGCAGTTTCGGCCTATAGCCTTGGGAGACTTGTCGACAGCTGCTTCAGGCTTGGCAACATATTTCGAATGAATTTGTACCCCATTTGGGCGCAGGACTTTCTTCCTCGTTTGATAACAAAAAAACTAAGAAGTGACTTGGTTCGAGGAGAGTCTCACTGCAATAAGGGCGTACCGCGATAACCAGCAGATCTGTGTCGTACGCGTGGCGGGGAGCCTCATAACGCTTAGGGAAACATATTATTAGGAACTAAATACAATAACACCTTAGTAAAGCAGCATTCAGTGGCAACACTGACGAATTCACAGGTTCAACTAATTGTTAAGAAGGTGTTGCTTACTTCACGTGTCTGTTAACTTGCATTTAATAACACTATCTTGTTTAGAGTTACCTTGAAAACAGGTGAGTTTGGGTATACTCCAGTCGTAGCCCGTGCTAACTGGTTCCTAATGGATTCAATATTGCTTGGATACTTGATTACATTTCTTCGTAGAGGCGTCTATTCTCAAGGGTCTGAAATCGTAGAAAGCGGCGTTGTTCTGAGTATTCAAGCTCTACCTCACGGTTAATAGTTATTTATGCCTGTAAATAAGATAGAATGCAAGCTAGGTTCTATGACGATTTCTCCATAGTCCATTCATTCAATACGTACATTTGTGTTAATTACGATGAGGTTAGTGTGACACGTATAGTGAAACATAACATTAATTCTGTAACTAACTCACGGCTGATAGAGGGCAGTGTTATGGATTTCAAAATTCTCTGCAATGGTTACGACACGGGCGAAGTCTACTGAACTGCTTGAAGACATCTTGATTCTGTTTGACCTTCGACAAGTTTATACGCATACGGATCGTCTCGGCTCGCGCTACTTTCAGTCAGATTGGTCCTCTGCTCTCGTATCTAGCTAGCTAAACTGTGTATGTAATTTCGACCTTGCTTTTCCCAGATCACCTTTCAGCTCATCGACAAAATTTGCCTTTTGCAGTGGCTATAGGCCATCATTGTAGGATGATGCGTAGCATGCGTCTACGATAATTGTTGCGGTATTGGGATGAGCAGCTGGCACGTTTTACTGGGAGCATGAGTTCGAAACCAAGCCACACAGACGCTGAGCAGCGCAGCGTTGGCAGAAGACCGCGAAAACGCCCTAGTGAAAATGTTCGATATATTCATATCGTCTCCTGGAAGTGATGATAATCTCTGTTTAGCCGCGGTTCCCTAGTCACAAGCGTACTCTTTGGCAAGGGGTGCTCTTCATCCCAGGGGTCCCATATGCCTCATAATCCTCGGCCGTTATCCTTATATAGCTTTTTGCCGATTCGCATCAAGCGGGGCTATGTGTACATGTGCGTCTCTTATGTAGCTTGTAGCGGGCCTTTCTGAACGGCTTGCTTAAATGAGCTAAATTTCACCATGGCTACTTTATCGTGAGGGGGTCTCCTAATGCACACATATATTAGCTACGTGATGAAGGACGGGGCAATCGGCGAGCAAACCGCCCAACTACCGTTTTGTGCGGTGTACTGCTGCTGCTTAGACTATACAAGAAAACTTATCCTCGGGAATGTATTGCAGGATTGGCAGCTGAGGTGCCAATGCAGCGCAGCCTTGGTGGTGAGGACAGCTAGGTTTTATATACGTGGATTCAAAACGATACTATCTTGAGAAAGTCACTAAGGCATTGATCATGCGTATGTCAGAAACAGATGAATGTATATTAACATTAGTCATTTCTTTGAATGCTCAATTGTTTGTCTCACTTAATTTAGAACGATATATATATGCGTTCAGAGCTCGCGTCAAAATTTTAAGGCTTTTAATCAACAAAAATAAAAAAAAAAACAACAACGATCGAAGAGACAAACCATCAACGATACATTTTCTACAGCTTATGCATAGTTATTAAAAAATAGATCGCCAACATTTTATACTGAAACAATGATTGCCAGATCAGATTTTCGTTCGCTCAGCTAGTTACATTGGGATGGCCGCAGGTGTTTCGGTAGATGTTATCAGAAATATTTCTACTCGCTTTGTTATCGTTGAGAGAATCTCGAATCGTTCAATGACACTATATTTATATTAACCTAAAGTATAATTTCGAATTAAGGTAGGAACAACTTATACTTAACTTAACTATAAAAAACGATTTGGCCCTTTACACAGATGGCCCCGCCAGATTTTATTTTCGCGACTGCCATTAACTCTATTGTTAAATCAATAACGAACCCTGAGATAATTAATGATCGCTCCACGCATACGATCATAAATAATTTTCAGCGCCATTTCCGTTTCGCTCAACGAACTTGTCAATGCGTACATCAATAAACGATTAATCCGTAAGCTCGCCTATGTTTCCCCTACTAGAGTTTATTTCTCTTGTTTTCTTCTTTATATTGATTCTACTTAAGCCGAAACGAATTGTATTCATTGACGACAAGCATTATTATCATTACAGGCCTCCGCCCACCCCTCTCTTAGTTCAACCTTCTCACATCTAGCTCATCAACGAAACATTCATATATAGCTAGCACGATCGAGTATATGTCACTTGTCTAGTGGCCTTCGAGATCGTCATATGACCACCGCTTTCTAATTCTCTCACTCTAATCCGATGCTCGACGAGTTCCTTCATCCTCATACTCTTTCGTCTTCGACCTTCTCCTTGCTTGTCGTGTTCACTCTGCGTTTGCTTTCCTACAGTTGCCGACGCCGCCCGCTCTTCTCGTGTCTATCGTCACACCGAACAGATTGATTCAAAACAATCCCAAGCAGCGAAGTTTTGAATCCCGTTACCCCTTATGGGCCGCTGCGGTCGCGGCCATGTTGCCCGACGCAGGGGGAGCGCATGGCGATGAAGGTGAACTGCAGGCGGGAACGAACAGACCTCTTCAATAGCCAGGAGCAGCCTGTCGGTCCCCAGTAAACCTAGCTAAACTCCCCTCCTGCCCCGGCTTCCTTTCACCGCAAGAGCGTTGTATGATGATGGGACTTACAGCAGTTTCGGTGCGTATGTGCGACTTGTGTCCGTACCTTCACTATAAAGTAAGACAGCCCCAAAGCTCAAGCGCCGACCAAATGGGTTTCTTTTTCTCTTTGCTTCTCAAGCGAAATCAAACGGTGCCAGTTGTGATCGTCATGGTGCCCAAGCGCGCGCGACGGCTTTCAACTACAGAGTGTGTCTGCGCCTCATTCCACCCCTGACCCTTCGTCTGATCCTCCATCTTCACTTAGAAAACCGGGAAGCTTTTGGGTCTGATTTGCTAGCTGGGATGTACATAGCTATACAGTCGTGAGCGGGTGTTCGGAGAGGAGAGAGACATCTGCACTTGACACCAGACTATGAACGCGAGCTTATGTGTGCAGAATAGCCGTCCGTGGGAGCCGGCTGCTACCATTGATTCAGCTCTTTATCGTTCCCTTGGTTGCACCACTATGTATTGCCGATCGCATACGCGAGTTCAGGCAGTCAGAGTCGGCGATAAGCCTAGCAGGCGACACATCGTTCGTTTCTTGGGAGATGCTCTCGACTACTGCCGAAATCCAGATACCAATGATCATCGAAACGGCATCGGGCTGGCAAAATATAACTACCTATCGTCCATCAAGCATATGAGACGTAGTCGCGCTTTCAGTGGCTTCTGCAGTTGTTTTAACAAGTCGACTAAATTAACTAGAGTATAAAGTACAAACATCCGTGTTTCTGGCGTTACGAGGTACTACGAGGATCAATTGGCGTTTGAAGCTGGTAGTTGAATGTTTTATACTCTGAAGGTGGCTGCTTAGCGGAAACTGCTTTTCCACCCTGGATGATGCATTGGACTGCTTAGAGGGCGGCTTTCAGTTATAGCTTTATCGGTAGCAACGAATCTGGGTTGAGAGAATCCAAGGCGTACTGTTTATCTTCAATTTTCTTAGGTATTTGCGCATCAAGCAACGATCCGTTTGTGTCTCATCAGCATGATATAAGCAGGTTAAACGACTAATTTTTAGGAGGAAACGATTCAAGTTGGCTATTAAAAAGTTACGAGCTATTTTTTAGGCCTACGTATCTGTCTTATCGTTGAAGCCATATATATAGAGACGATGCTTCTTCCAGTGCCCCCGGCCCTATGAGGAACGCTTAGCGAAAGGGTCGCTTTATCGGTTCTTGCACAAATATGCGATTCACATTGTCCATCTAATTACTTTCGCCCAAAGTTTCAAAACCAAACAGGATAATAAAATCTATCTTTGCTGTTTTATTTTCTTTCTTTCGTACTTGCTTCAGGGCGTTTTTTAATCAGCAAATCGATATATTATTTGCCGTATTCTAGCAATATATATATATATATATATACTATAAATCTGCATGCAAGGGTGGGGTGAAAATCGGCGACGACGACCTACCTGTATCCGAATTGTCGTGCACCCAACCATAATATGCTACAGTAAAGAGGACGAATCAAGGAACAATGGATCCAGAAAAATAGGGAACAACTGGCGACGGTGGTGCCCGCAGTTGAGCAGCAGTCAAATCACCATCGTGGAAATGTCGCCAACACCGGCGTGTCCTGGCAACACCTGGCTTTGATGGACATGTTTACTGAGTCGGACTAGAAAACCCGTCGACGCCCGTAAGGAAAGCTCGCGCTCATGTGTTTATATAATGTCAGAGCTCTGCTGGTACATAGGCGCACCCCGTAAATGAATACCGAGCCTTCATAGGCTCAATATTCACTTCGCGCATTTTCTAACGCGAGAAGAGCTCACATGGAGGTCCTAACACCATGTAGCTTCATTCTGCATATAACATCCATTAAGTATCAAACCAGTTATATAATACATCCGGTTTGCCATGATAGTCCATATTGTGGGCAGTCTTAATGTAACATATAATATTGGATGCACGAAATAGCTCGCGAGGTACCTCGTGGTTGTCACGTCACAAAAGTAATGCCACCCAGTCCGTTACCTTACGGACCAAAATCACTTCCGCAGTTCTATTGCTCAAAATATATTCCGAAGATTCGTAACTGATTGGGCAGCTTCTATAGTTCGATAATAATTTAATTTGTGTTTCCTCCGTCGTGGGCCTATGCAAGGGCGCAGTGGTTTGGGTGGCTAACGCGCGTTTTTTACCGTACTCTTCCAGTCGCTGTAAAGCTACAGCAGCCTCGGGTTCAAACTGCGGCGCTGCTAAAAAAGTCTTTCCTATTACAAAAAAAAAAAAAAAAAAAAGATCTATCTAAGAAGTTAATTCTGATAGACTTCTGACAAAGAAAAAAACGTTAAAACAAGGTACGTATATAGTTATACTTTTAAGCAATATGAATTTTTTTCCCACGGACGACCCGTTGCTTTTCTGAAAGCCTCGCGGTTTTAGTGGTTACTCGTAACGGTTACTGGGAAAAGTGCGTCTAGGGTTAACGTATTTAAGTCGACTTACGTGTATGGCAAATGGACAAATCATTTGCTAGACTATGAGGCGGCAATGCTTCTACCACGGAGTGACATTTTGGACCATCCTGTATATACATAAGGTGATTTGTGGAATCGCTAATAAAATTCTGATAAGTATAGACATAAAATTCATGACATGTAGACGTACAAACCTATTATGCAATAGGTGACTAAATACAGATAGTAATAGAACAACTTTTATGAAACACCCATGATTTTGAATAACTACAACCAAGATTTTAGGATACAATTAGATGTCTCCTACAATTGAGCGAAAAAGGCTTGTAAATCCGTATGCTTAATCATTCAAATAATGACATTTAAAGCTCTCTTGGTTAGAACACGCAACTTTTGCAATCCCTAAAGGCTAACAAAAGATACAATAATGAAAGGTACACTTTCGTTTCTCCATCCCTAAACGACGTCGTTTAAATTCAGCGGACCAAATAATCCGAAAGAATCCTCTGCTTATCTTGAGAATTCTATAAACCGGCGTGCAGAATGCTGAAGTTGAAGGCTAGGCCCGGTATCGGTACGGGCAGCTGCTGCCGGCAGGTATTTGTTGCCAGCAACGACCCACTTTCTCTTTTTCCCGTTCTGCCCTTGATTATATATAGCGTCAATCTATCTCGTTGGTTTCAGACCTCTGGGTCCGTTCTAATAAACGCACCAACTCGGCAATGTCGTAGTTCAGTTTCTTGCTCAGCAACAACCTCCGTACAAGATCGGGGTGTGTATAGGACCCCATACGCCCTAGTATCCTAACCCACTTCCTTTCTGTGTCTTCCTAGGCCTCTGCGCTTCTCTATTTGTGACTAAAAACCTGCCTTAAAGACATCCATTGCTGGTCCAAAGGATACACAGCTGGCTGCGTCATTATCTTTAGCGGTTCCGGGACAGACGCCAAGACCTGGACCATCTTGCAAGATGAGGTAGCGACCGTCCACCATACTATCGAAGTCCAACAATGTTGATCCGCCAGTTTGCTCATTCGGTCGCCGCTCGTTCCCAGCCACCAGGAATTACACTGAACAGCTTTGTGAACCTGACGATGCAATGGCACAAATTGGGCCTTCCTACGCTTGTAGCTGAATGTCCCCATCTGGGTCTAAGTGGCTGGAGAGGGTGCGGAAACTGAAGACAGCGATTTACCACATAGCAGACAGAACGGATCTAAGGTTTAAACAAAAACGCACCTAGGACCAGGGGACGAACACCGCCAACGAAAGGTACACTACTAAACACTTCATTCGTACTGTCATCGCTACCATCACTGATCACCAGGCTGCCGCGGCCGTTATAGCGAAAGCTCGTCGTTATTTTGTTCTGCTCCCGCCTTCTATCCCGTCTCCCTCTAGTGCTGACTTTTAACAGTTGTTGTTGTTGCCGTGTTATTAGGTCGTTTCTCTAGTTTAGATGGACGACAGCCGCATTAATGGATTGGTTTACATTGCTAGCGGCAAATCGAGTGATGACGGTGTGTGCCTGCAACCTTCGTCGTTAGCTTCTCCCCCACGATTACCCGTTCTGGCAGGCGTCTCATAGTACTGTCATATTGTAATACTACAATAATAAAACAACGAGTAGAACGCTAGTTTCTTACATAGCTTACTCCTAATGTCTATATAATAGCTGGACACTGAGTTTTTTGAAAGTGTATAGCGGAACGCGACGTTTTGTCGGGATGACGTCTATGGCAATGTGCGACTATATTGCTGATCACATGGCATCAATGAAGTTATATCTTGTGATTTCTCTTTCGTGTCCGGCCTGGTCTGGACTGGGTTGAGCTGTCTTACATTTCCTCGCTTTCAAACCAGTGAAGCGGCTCCAGATAGTCGTTCGCGCAGATACTTGTAACGAGCATTAAAGATAGCTCATTTATGTTATTATAGTTCTACGGTTATTGTTGTTGCCGGCTCCATCGATGACGTTCTATCGCCATTTAATTTGGTTTCAGAGCATATCGATCTAATGCTGGCCAAAAAAGAGAGTGATTGATATTGACTTCGAGCGTTCCGTCGCCGCACACTTATCGATCCTAGCTCAAAGTAGCCTTAGGGTACCGGTACGGCCGCGGTCGATACTGGTGATAGCGGCGCTCTTCAAGAAGTAAACAACGAGATTCGTCTATACTTCTTCTTTTGCTTGTGTCAGGCCTCTTTCGGGTATTATTCGAAGCAAAAACCACCATAGAACCACGGCCAGTTTGAAGGACTACAAGGAGAACGTCGTTCGACTATGGATCTGTACCGCTTTTCCTCACTTCGCCATTCCTCAACCGAACGAATATTGCTG